>NW_017729024.1:182826493-182827343 GCF_001723915.1 Gavialis gangeticus | reverse complement strand
TTAACAACATAATTCTAGGTTTCACAGATACTCTTCAGAGTTAAATTTAATGCACCAGATTTGCTAATGCTAACTGCAAACCATCATGCTACTGCACCATAGCTATCAAATTACCGACTATGAGAGGTTCTAGTCTTTGAAATAATAGAACATATTCAAACAAGTGCTTTTATATTTCTGGCAGGAAAAAAATAAGTGATCTCTTTTTAGGGAGAAACATTATACCAAATATTGCTTAGCGAACGCCACCTAAGATGACAGCTCCAGGAGAGTGTTTTGTCACATTAGGTTTCTCATTTACATGTGTTTGTTAGTACAGCTGTCAGACATGCTTATGATTTGCAATGCACAGTTGCCTTGAGGTAATACGAAAACAAGCAGAGGATGGTGAAAATAATTTCCCGAGAGCACTAAGCATTTCAAATCAAAATACTCCTTAATGTTGCAGTTTAAAGAGATACTTGGAGTTGACGCCAAAGTGTGAAAGTGTTACCTGCACTTCCGGCAGCTACTAGAAAAAGAAGGCTGTGACAAAATGTTTCAATATTGTAATTTTTTTCAAGCGTTTGAATAAAAAGATTGATGCTTTTGTTACAAAGAACATTTTTTCATGTTTATTCAGGTCCAGTGCTGTTTTTATTACAAAACTAAGAGTTTAAAACAGTTTAACAGTAATGCTTCAATAAACTGTTTAAATTACCACTTGGTTTGTGCTGAATGGGATATTCCCTTACAATTCAAGCACTGTGGTAAAGCCCTGGAGAGGGTTAAAAATTAAACTTATTTGTAAGTTTTTTGGTTAGTGTTAGCTAGTCTATTTTCATTACTCAAGATGAAAGGATAAAAGTGA
>NW_017729024.1:182808177-182821493 GCF_001723915.1 Gavialis gangeticus | reverse complement strand
TTTTTTTGTTAGTGTTAGCTAGTCTATTTTCATTACTCAAGATGAAAGGATAAAAGTGATCAGCATTACCGATGTTTAATTCACTACATGAGAAATCTTTGTTTTCAATATTTATCTTGAACGTTATTACACAGAATAATAAAAGTTTAAAATTTAGAATGTTACTTTTCCTCCACAGAAGTCTAAAAATTACTACATAATTTAGAGGAAAGTGGTAGAGGAGGGAAAAAAGCTGCCAAAAATAAAGAAATTCCTAAAAGACTTTTTAATACAAAAATAATTAATTTATTATTAAGCGAGAAGAACACTTTTTAAAAGAAGCTTGACCTGACAGAAAAATTGGCTTCAGCAGTTTTAACAGCCTAACCTAAAACATATTTCTTTTTAGGCTTACCCTTTCCCAATTGTTCAACTGTAGTCTGTATTTAATGTGTTGTTATTCTTTTAATTTGTTTCTTTAATTTTCAAGATGCTGATGGTAAAATATTTCTCCAAATATCTATCCCTCCAAAAAATGGTATGCTGATTTTAACTTCAGTGAAGATTTATGTTGGTTGGGCCAAGGGGAAAAAAAAAAAAAAAAAGTTACAGGGCCCTGCTACTGCAACTACATTAAACCACAGTTTTCTGACAGACAAAACACTTGCTTACATTTTTTAAAGAGCAAATAAATGAAAATTCACACACTTCAATCCTTCCAGATGCAAAAGAAGAGATGCATGACAAAATAAAGAAGTGACTGTAAACTTACAATAACCAAAAGAATAACTGTTGTCGTGCTTTAACTGAAAGAACTCCTATTGAGCCAGGTATTACTTTGAACATCTTTCTTATCACCGGACAACTGCTACTTATACACTTGTGTTCTACAGGTGAGGGAGAGTAGTCATATTCTGCGATATGGTCCAGTTTTGCAAAGGTCATCAGAAATTATAGAAGACCATAACATAAATCATTCAACTATGCTCCCAATAAGCTGCTTCCAGCAAACGTCTGGGCAGAACTGCATCATTACAGCACACTGAACGCTTGCACATCACAAGGATGGGAAACTGAAGCCCATTACTGTGGGTTTAGGGACTACAGTATTTTAGCTCCACCATCATAATGAATGATATTCTAACCACACAAGACATTCAGCAATTAATATTACATTTTACTCACTGAACCACGTTTACAAGGGATGTTTAGGTTCTTGCGATTTACTATGTCTACTACTTACTTCCCTTTTACCCTTGTGTTTTATAGAGAGCCAGTATGTGCTCCACAAAGGAACAGCAAAGTGCCAGAACAATTAAAAAAACGTGACAGGAAGACAAACGAATATGCAGTAAGAAAAAAGGCCTACGGAAAATACTAAACAGGTAGCAGAGAGGCAAGACTAGGGTACGTTCACAGAATAAACTTTAAAGATTTTTGCCTGTTCCCGAAATAACTGCCATTTTCTGGATAAGACTTCTAAAAATGCTCAAGGAACACAGATGGAGAAGTCTGAGGGGAAAAAATCTGCTCATTAAGCAACCATAGTAAAATTTTCAGAATGAAACTAAACACACCAATATCCTAAACAATGGGGACAAATCTCCAATGATAAGAATAAATAACCAAATCTATTCCAAGACCAGAGCTTAATGGGCACCTATACATGCACGTTGAGGCTGCTCTGATGCGCTGTAATTACAGCGCGTTGGAGCAGGATCAATTATTACTAATTACTACGCTCCAGCAGACTCCAGCATCTCGTATATCAGCACCCCTGCACTGAGAAACAGCAGCAAGGGTGCTTTAACTAAAGTTAGTTCGACAAACTTTAGTTAAAGTGCCCTCCACTGCCATTTTTCAGAGCAGGGACACAGATACACGATATGCTCTGGTTGCTCTAATTAGAGCGGCTTTGAGAGCCGCTCTAATTAAAGCACCCCCTCTCTCCCCTGCTTTCCAGACCATGTGTATAAACACCCAATAAGCTAGCAAACAGAATTTTTAAATGCTATATTAGCTCCCTAGTATGCATACAAATCTCCAACATTTTTGAGGAAAACGAAAACTGAATTAATTTTCTTCCCAAAAATCACAACACACTTAGATTTCTGCCTAACATTACTCAACTTAGACAAAAAGTTCATTTTTAAAAAGAGATTGTTTTGATACAGCTCTTAAATATTTACTTAAACATTTTAGAGATACTTACATATCCTTTTGGAATATCTGTGTCCTCATTATTTCCAGGATCATTCTCGAGATGCTGTTTAATTTTTTCTTCTAATCCTACAGCATCTGCTCCTTGATACTGGTCAATTCGCACTTTGTTTCGGAAAAACAGAAATGTTGGTGTTGCTGATATATTATTGGTTGCAGCTGTTCCCTAGAATAAATTAGTTATTAGTGTAGCACAATAAAACTAACATCAAATAAAAATTACTAAACTCCAAGACAGTCCCATGGTCAAAGGAATATCTTTATTAATAGGCAGAAATGTTAGTAATTATGATTATCTGCATCTTGGCATGTCTAAATGGTAGCTGGTCTGGGGTAGCCTTAAAACTGAAGGCTTTGGGAGAAAGAGGCTTAAGAAATCTCTAGCTTACCTTGTTCCCCACCCCTTCAAAAAGAGGGTAAAGCCATATTTGGATAGCAGATAAACACTGTTGCTGTTAAAATTGGGGAAAGAATGGAGCAATCGCATTTGTTCCTTTTTCTGTTTGCCCTTTATCAGACATTGCATCCTGCCAGCTCCCCCAAATGGGTTGGTTAGGGTATGCAGTGGTAACAATCGTGCTGAGACATGCACTCACTTCATTAGAAAGTTTGTTCTTCTGATGCAATCATATCCATTAGGTTTAAAGAGCAAATTTCATTAGTGTTAAACCCAAAGGTTCCTCACTGACCTCCCTGTCCAACCAAGTTATTTTTAACCAATTTTTTTTCTGATTTTGATGATGTTATTTTTAGATGCTAAAGCTACCTGATGAAGAAGAAAAAAAAATTGCTTTGCTGTATTTAATACTACACCACTAAAACTTCCTTTTTTAAAAATGTATTTCAGATTGTGATTATGAATATGCAATTTTAAAACTGCATTTTGCTGGGTACAATACATTCCTGCATGCAACTGGTAAGACTTATTTATCTTAAGAAACATTAATTTTAAACCTTACTTTTTTACTTGGAATGCATAAAAAATTTAGAATGGTTGACTGGATTTTAGTGACATACTTGTTTAGTAAAAATTTTGTTGGTACATCTTAAACGCGTCTTGGCAATCCTTTCAAAATTAATGAGAAGTATTTACAGACTAACAAAGAGTGGTTTTCAACTTTTTAAAGAGTCAGAGCATCCCTCAACAACTATTTTTAATCTCGCACCATCCCTGGTTGAGAACCACTGCTGTACTTGCCTCTCTTTCCCTCAGTGATCCTCAAGCTGGGTCCTGCTGCATGCTCCTGCCTGTATTAGGGTTTTCTGATAAGCCTAAAGCAGGCAGTAGCAGAGCGATTACTAATGAATTTTCTGCCCTGGGCAAAAATCCCCTGTCCTGGTTGGGGGTTGAGAGGATGGGAGGAGGATGGGGTGTTAGGTGCCCTGGTTGTCCCCAGCTGCTCCAGCCAGCCAATGTAAAAGGCTGCTTCAGCCCAGATTAACCCCACTGGCCAAGCAGTGCAAAGGACTGCTCCACAGACTATCCAGAAGGGTTGGGTTGGGCTGTATAAAGGACTGTGGCCAGAACATACACCCTCACTACAACTCTTCCTAGTTTAACCCTACACACTCTTAAAGCAGTTACATGGTATGTCTGCCCATAGCCAAGTTTGTTTAAAGATGGAACTTGACGTATTTATGAGCAAAACTCATGATGTGCAACTGCGACAGCAAGAGAACGGGTTTGACATCCCTTTCAGTCTCAGGTTCCTACTCCATATGTTATCCAATTATTCCTGGTTACACTTATTTATTCTAGTCCAGAAAAACATGGATGCTTTCATGAATCGGCACACTTCCAGCCATCTCACCCACTCAGTAAAAGTACCTGTTGTCTTTGTACATGGACATTCTTTTTACAAGAGCAGTGATAATCTTCATCCTTTACAAACATATTTTCATTTTGTATTTTGTCTGCATTCCTACTACAGCTACATATTTTTCTAGTTACCTATCCTTATTAGTTCTCATAACATGTCATAATTCAGCACTACATACAAAGTCTGTTAATATTCTTTAGTCATTCCCTTTTCCAATGAAAATAAGACCTGTAGAAACTCAATACTTCTCTTGATTTTCAGCTTCCTGTTATTAATGTTTAACTTTTGGGTTTGGGTTCTTCAGTCAGATCTCAATTTTTGACCCTGTTACTATCCAAGTATACTGAAAACAGGTCCAAGTCATTAACAAGTGTTTTGCCAAACATTTATTTTTGTAAATATTTATGTTTACCAAAATATAACTCCATTTACAGAACTCCTTTTGGCTATTCTTTTGCTTTTTGTTTCTATTTATCCTCTAATTTACGGACAATTGTCAGTGTTCATAATCCTATACTACTGTTCTCTTGGGTTCTGTTGAACTTTCAACGTTTAGTATTTCTCCCTGGATGCACTCCCACACATTTAATATATTGTTCAGTTTGGTTTTAGGAGTTTCAGGATGGTCATGGCTAAGGTCTTTTTCTTTTTGAAATAAATGAAATGAGTTATTCTGTCTTTTGTTAGAAGCTCAGTTTCCTAAGTCTTCTAATATACTTCACTCATTAAGTTTTCATATGTATTCTAAGACAATGTAAAAGTGAATACAATCTGACCAAGCTGACTTGCCTTTGTTAAACAATTTCCAGGGATTACATGTCCTAATGCTTCATCTCACAATTATTAAAATATATATTTGTACATTTCTTACCTGGCACTGGTGTACATCTACCTCCAAAAATGTTGCCTGGGGATATTTGTTACTCAGAGCATTGAAAGCTGGAGCTATCCTTAAACACGGGCCACATCTGTTTAAAAAAAAAAAGTTTGTGAGTGGAAGTAGTTTCTGAAGCTAGAACCATATTTTGCCCCAGAAGACAAACTGAAGTCAATGAAAGTTGTGTATCCTTTGACTGGCTCTCAGACATCCTCTATAGGTTTCAGAATACCCCTCCCCTGTTGGCAAACATTCAGCAAGTGGATGCATGACTGAAAGTGAAACACTGAAAGACAAGTATGCAAGATGACTTGGCACTTCCTAGTTATTTCACAGTGATAAATGCTTTTATCATTTATGTTTAGTCATGTTTACACTAGCATGTTTAATTAGCTAGGAAATACAAGGAAGTTCCACCCTTGGAGCAAATGGGAGATTGCCACTCTCAAACAGCACTGACTTATAATCACAGCAGAAAGATAGGGCCTGGACGACTGGTACCAATCTAGGATTTCAATTAATAGTTCCATGGTTTCTAGGTTCAGAAGGGACCTGAACAGATCATTAAGTCCAACCCCCTGCCCTGGGTAAGAACGAGTGCTGGGATCATAATACCCCAACCAGATACCTATCCAATTCATATACTGGACTTTCACTTAATGGATTATTATTTAAGTATCTCTTTACAAAAGCATCACCATCTCTGATATCCTGTGGTTTCCAGTAAAGACTTACTCTTCTATGATGGTATTCTCTACACCAGAGCTGTCCAGCTTCTGAGTGGCTGGGGGCTGATGGCTGCAAACCCCACATGTAGCAGTGGGTGACCCTCATTGTGCTGCACTGGCACTCCTGCACCATGCAGGGCCCCCCACAAACCCAGAGCTGCAAGGTCCCGCAGCCCCACAGACTGCCCACCCTATGGGTGGAGACAAGTAGCAGGTCAGAGGGGGGCACCTGGCAGCAGCCCTAGGAGAACAATGAGGAGTGACACCTGAACAGGGTGCTCAGGGGCCACAGTTTAACATGTTTTACACAATGGATGGTATGCAGCCCATCTTCCTCTTTTTCTCTTGGTCACCGATTCACAGAAGCATAACTGCTGCAGCAAGGCATACCTTTTGGTCATTTTTGTAATCTGCAACTGGGTAATTTCTGTTGGATATAACCGCTTACCTAGTGTTCACGTGCTTTAAGAGTAGATAACACTTTAAGGCAGGGTTGTCAAACATACGGCACACAGGACAGTGCCAGAGCCCTTGTAACTACAGTCCTAATTTCCACAACTATCAAAGCTATTTCAAGGCGACTCCAGAACTTATGGAGTTAATGCCAGTTTTCACCTCCCCCTGCTTACTTACCAACAAAACTGGGTCCTGCAGTGGTGGGGAGCGACATCACTGCCACACATGGGTGGGTCATATTGGCTATGGGAAGCCTGGAGATTTGGATTTGGCCCACAAGTTTGACACCCCTGCTTTAAGGGCTGGTTGTAATTAGCTCTTGATATATATTATAAATATAAATATTAATAAATATTTATATATATTATAAATAGCTCTTGAAGGACTTGAAAGTTAATGAGTATCTACCACATTACTAAATGTTTTGCCGTGGGGAGGGGGAAACAGCAATACTGCTGCAAATAAAAATACTGTCAATAAAAATATGAAATGTATCTATTTCAGGCACAGTGGTGAATGCATTCATCTCAGTAAAATTTAGACACAGACAAATTAAATTTGCTTCTGCAGAAATTAATGAAACACTGTTCATTATAAGGTCGATTGCAACTTAAAACCTTCTGGTTACAACTTAACCTGTTTACCTGCTTTAGACCAGAGAAAGAAAAGGAGCCCTCTGCAGAGTTTCAACAAGACACGAGTATCATAACTAAAACAGAGAAAGCTATGAGCTGTCTTTGTTCCTTGTTTAGACAGTGCCTACTAAAATAAAAAGGCTCCTAGCAGGTTGTCATTAACAGGGTTACAGATTCATATTAGCTTAGGGCTGGAAAGGACGTTGCGAAATCATCGTGTCCAGTCCCTTGCTCTGGGCAGGAAAGACTGCTGGGGTCAAATAACCCAGCAAAAGGCGTGCGTCCACTGTCGCAGACAAAGCCTAGCAGAACGAGCTCCCAACAAGAATTCATCATGGTAGAGGAGATATCTTTTATTAGACAAACTCAGTTCCAAAAAAAAAAAAAAGAAAGAAAGAAACAAAAGAAAAAAAAAGTATTTGCAAGTTTTTGGGCATACATGTGCCCTTCCTCAGGCACAGAAGGGAGCAAAGATTGTAAAGTTTCCCCCAGGAAGAAATAAGGTTTGGTATTGTATAGGAAAGCTGGAGCAAGACAAGTTCTCCTAGCTGGAAAAGTAATTCCCAACAAAAAGTTACTTGACCTCAGCAGCCCTGGTGAGCTCAGCGCTGCGAATGCAGATGGGCCCAGAAAAAACGAAGAGACCAGACGCCCCATCCCAGTGACTCCAATGCAGCGCTGACTTTTGACATAGTTGTTAAACTGCTGCACGAATGCAAAACACTTATAGATATAGATAAAAGAAAGTGTTAAGTAAAAGGAAGAGCTAAGTTGTCATTATCTGTATATATTTATATCGATAAGTAAAAGAGCTAAGTTGTATTTATCTTTATATCTACATAGCTAGAAGAAAGAGCGAAGTTATATGTAACCCGCCCAAGCTAGCAGCTGGGCCCTCCCCTCCAGTCCCCGGGCAGGCCGGAAAAACCCCGCACTCACCCGCGCATGGTGAACTTGACCACAGCGAGGCGGGAGCCGGCGGCGCTGAGCTCGGGCTGGAACTCGGTGTCGTTCGCGATCACCTTCACGCCGACCATCCTCCCGGCGCCGCCGCGGGGCCGCGATGTGCACAGTCACGGCGGGAAGGGGCGCGCCCAGCATGCACCGCTGCAGCGCAGGCGCAGCGGGACGCGCCCCCGCTCCGTGGCCTTCCGGGAGGAAGGGCCGAGAGAGCCTCCGCACCACCCGGCGCGCCTGGGCAGCCATCTTGGCGTAGGGCACGGAGAGTGCATCCGTGGCGCCGGCGGCCATTTTGAATGAGGGAAAGGGTGTGGGGGAACATCTTGGCGGGGGTGGCGGCCGTCTTGGTTTGGGGCGGAAGAAGGCTCTCAGGAGAGTGGAACGGGATGAGCAGCCATTTTGGTTAGGGCGGAAACAGGTTAGCGGGATTAGTACCCATCTTGGTTTGGGGCGGAAGAAATCTTCTAGTGGAGTGTAGCGCCATTAGCAGCCATCTTGGTTTGGGGTATAAGAAACTCCCAGTGCAGTCTAGAGGGATTAGCAGCCATCTTGGTTTGGGGCAGAGGAGTCTTTCAGCGGAGCCCTAGGTGGATTAGCAGCCATTTTGTCTTGGGGCAGAAGAAACTCCCAGTGTAGTCCACTGGGATTAGCAGCCATCTTGGTTTGGGGCAAAGAAGTCTTCTAGTGGAGGGTAGCGTGATTAGCAGCCATCTTGGTTTGGAGCAGATGAAAACTCCCAGCTGCGGAGGCCTAGCGGGATTAACAGCCGTTTTGAGGTGTGGGGTTGGGCCTTGCCTTCCCTGTACGTCTCCGAGGGGAGTCACCCCTGAGCCTGGAGAGGGACAAGCCATGGACTCACTTGAACTTTGTGGCCCTGGTTTGCAGGGGTCATAGGCCTGTGCGTGGCCCCCCCAGGGCAGGGGATGCCCTGATCTGCCAGCAGGGGATTAACAGATCTGGTAGCTCCAGGCCTGGTTGAGACCAAATCTCAGCCCTCAGCTCGTCTCATCCGTGCGCTCAGAAGCAGTTTGTAAAGGGTTGGACGCATATTTTCTAAAACACAGTTAAATGTCTCGGCAGAAGGTCAGACCTCTTCGAATACCTGCAGAGCGGTTACAGAGAGTGGAGGGGGGCTGTTTGCTGTGGACAGGACTAGGAGCAATGGCCTCAAAATGCAGCATGGGAAATTGTGGTTGGACATTAGGAGGAACTTCCTGACTGAGGGTGGCCAAGCATGCAACAGGCTACCCAGAGAAATTGTAGCATCGCCATCTTTGGAAGATTTCAAGAGCAGGTTAGACAGACACTTAGCTGGGATGGTTTAGTCAAGGATGAACCTGCCTTGAGCAGGGGGCTCAAAATTACTTTATGAGGTGCCTTCCGGCCCTACTTTCCTATGCTCCTAGGGCATCAGGAAAGGGAAGAAACCCACAGCCCAGCACCCTCTATACCTCCAGGTACATACACACTGGAGTTCCAGAAGTGACTCCCATGTATGCTAGGTGCATGAGCGCTGTCTGAGCTCAGGTACCACTATTAATCCAGCTTCAACAGAGCAACACTCAGCACAGATGAATTTGCCCCATTTCTTGGCTGCCAGTGCTTAACTACCTCAGAAACAATAAGCCACAGAGTAATGGAAAAGTGGTATCATCTTGGAAAAGAAAGTCTGTTCTGTAGCTGTTGCTGGCTTAAGACTACAGAAGACATTAATTCATGATGGGATTTTCCTGCTTCATTGCATTGTTCCTTTCCATACTTTAAAAACCTCTTTAGATTTTCAGGTTATCTGAGTAACAGGTTTGCTTTCAGAGACGTAAATTGAAGGGTGTTAGAATGACTTGTGTTTGATTTTGCCTTGATGTGCATCAATTAAGGTAGCTTAGGCTCATCAAAGACTGAACCAACTGCAAATGTGGAGACTTAATGGTACAGCAAAGATGGTGAGTCAGTAATGTAATAAAACATCTGACATGGTCACAAGAGGTTAGTTCCTGTAATTAGGACCAATCATTAAAAGCTATTTGACCCATGCTGTGTTTACCTATGTCTGACTTTCTTTGTCAAAAAAAATCCTTTTTATAAGAAAAGAAATAGCTTTTCAAGGTGATACCTTTTAGTGGCTTCCTTTTGTTAGCTAGGATGGTGGGGGAAGATAATTATGTCCTGCAATGAAAACAGTTACAGTGGCTCGTGTAAATGGCACGTCAAAGATTATTACATATTTCCTGTTCACCCATAGTGGCATAGTAAAGTAGTACATCATCTCCTAGGAACCCATCCTACTGTTCCTGGCACTTTTAACTGTAGTATCTTGTGAAAAAGCAGAAAGCAGAGCGATAGGACCCCATAAGACTGGTGTTGGTAGGATTGCTTTTAACATACCAGCAAGTTCACCTGCACCTCTTGTCATATGCTACTAAGGGTGCCAAATCTCACCCTTAGAGGCCATTTAGGATGCTAAACCACTTAATTAATCCTGAGGGTCTCCAAAAGAAACAAGAATCAAGCCCAGAAGAAGATTATCATTCTACTGACAGCATCAGATAAAGTAGGTTGTTGCCTGCAAAAACTCATGTCTGTCTGGGCTATGTAGTCCCTAAGGCAGTGGTTCTCAAATTTTTTAGCCTCTCTCTAGTTTCCTAACTTTTACTTGTTCTATTTTTTTCTGTAGTCAAATAATAATTCATTTGTTGCAAACAATTCAGAAAGATGACAGGTCAGAATGTTTGGACACTGGATTTCTTTGAGTTTAATTTCTGAGTCATGTTTGCATACCTAAGTGCTAACTGTGTGGTACCAGCACCCTTGAAAGGATCTCCAGGCGCCCCAGGGTTCTGTGGCATCCTGGCTGAGAATCACTGCTGTGAGGTGCCAGCCACCCTACCTTCTGCCAGACTTTGGACTAACACAGTTAACCACCTCTCCACCGATGCAGGGCACCATGCCCAGCAAAGTGAAATGGACGGCAGTCAGTCTACACACGAATCATTACAGCATTTGACAAAATACAGTAGTTTGTCGCCAATAAAAGCTCATGCTTCTTGGAAGCCTGCCCTGCCTTGCGCCTGACTTCAGACTATGGCTAACCACCTTTTACAGTACTGAAAAGGTCACAAATGTTCAGGAAGTCTTCACAGACAGCAAGGATCTGATCAGCTGTACTTCCTGAAAGCTCAGCTCAGTATGTTCATTCATTAATAGGGGGCTACTTAGATATTTCCTGGATGTGCTCCAGTGGCCCTGCTCCTCGGCACTAATTGGCAGAGAGACCCTGGCAGGGAAGGGATGAGAGGGGTCCACCACCTTGTCTGTTGGCTGCCCTTTATGCAGCCCCACCCCTCAGTACCAATTGGCAGAAAAGCCTCGGTGGATGGGAGGAGCAAGGCCACTATCTTGTCTGTTGCCCTTCATGCCATCCCACCGGCTGGCACTTTCCCAAATATTTTCGGTGCCGCTCAAAAAAAAAAGAAAAGACAAAAGGTTCCTACACTACAGACTTCAAAAAAATATAGAAGAACTTCTACAAAAAATGAAAGCAAGAAAAGTTATCTACATCTCTTGTGTTGTCATGCCATACAATCTTGACCAGCATTGGCTCTAGGGTGATTTTTTTTCTAGGCCAACTGGAAAATCTCAACACTTCCAGCTGAAAGTAATCCGCATGCAAATAGCTTGTTGTTCCAGACAAGCGTCTGTTCTCTTTGGATGTCAGGATGTCCAGGCTTATTTGCCAGGAGTCGGACAGCTGTATATAATTTGCATATATATATTTCTGCATGACTTTTATCACCCAAAATAGATCCACACAGCACAGAATTTATACTTTTATCTTCCATAGTAGATGCATAGAAATTGCTTGTTAATTCACCAGCAATAAAAACTTAAGAGTTGATCAAGTTGGTCTTTACCCAGTGGTTATAGGGAACTGGTGGTGGGAAATACATGTAGTCCATGTTTAGGTGGCATGCTATGTGCCAATGTACATCCTAAAGCAAGTCATGAATCAGTTTCCCTAATTTAACTGCTTTTAGCCAACATAAAATGCTGCCTCTAGTTTCAAGTACAGAAGTTACTTTTCACTTTCTGTCCCAAACAGTTGTGAAGTGTTGCTGTGCACTGTTAAACAGATAAGGAAAAAAAATAATTCCCACTGTAACTCCATTAATATCACTGAAGAATTTGGCTTGTTGTTTTTGCACTATAAACACTGTTACAGCTACAATAGAAAAAACAAAATAATTATATATTGCATGCAAAATTCCCACGTTAAATGAATGGCATTTAGATTTCAAAGTCAAGGACTTAAAAGATAGGAAATGCCAGAAATAAAGCTGATAATACAACTGACTCCTCAGGAAATTTGGCTCAGTTGATACACGGGACAGACAGCACTCAGGAAACAAAAAAGGCAAATGCAGTTAATGAAGCCGTCACCTGCAAGATGCTGACTTATTTGCTGTAGAAGCTGGAAGGTGTGTATGAAATGATGCTGAAGCCAGCACAAAGAATAAAGGTATGGTCTTGGCTAAGGCTACTATATAGAAACTCTCAAAAAGGTCCTCGGCCTTGTCAGTCTTCCTCCATGATGGGGGATAAGTGATATAAATCAGTGGCTTTCAACTGATGGTCCACAGCCCCAGACAGAATCCTGCGAAGACTTTGCTGCTCCACAGAACAGCTACAAAGAACCAATTAGCCCATTGATCACAGCAGTGATATCACTTCCCTTGTGGGAGGTCGCATGTGGGGAGCTACTCCCTGGTTGTGCTGCTCTACACTGACATAACACAAAGGAGATTAGACAAGCACCTGGCTGGGGTTACGTAGCCCCAGTGCTCCTTCCTGCCCAGAGCAGGGGGTTGGACTCGATGACCTACTGAGGTCCCTTCTGACCCTAGAGATCTACGAACCCTGCACTGAGGCAGCACCTCTGTACTACTTCCAGAACCAATCTGAATGCCCTCTGCCTGGTTAAGGTGGGCTGCAGGATTAAAAATGTTAACATAGCTTAAACCAAACATTTTGCAGTTACCCACCAATTACTCATTCCTCCTTTCTCAGGCATCACATTTAACACTTGAAACACCTGATTTTTTTCAGGTAACTGCAACTGAAGTGACTCAGGGCCTCCCAACTGCTTAATGTGATTGGGGTTAGATTGATCCCAAACAAGGGCTTCTGCTGACTCCAGCGTAACCTGACAAGTCACATTAAAACATGGAGAGGGGCGGAGGGGGGAGTGAAGTGAAACACCAGGAAATGAAATCACAAAACAGTTTCCCAAAGAGCTGATACTTGGCGATTGCCACCCAACATTTAACACACACTTTTCACAAGCAGGGTAATACCCTTACAAAATACCCTGCATCCTAGATACTCTGTATAAAAGCAGGGCCAGGGCCAACCACAGAGGGGAGCAGGGGCTGGACGGACTGAGGTACCAGCTTTCCTCACTCCACCTCATCAAACTTTTTATAACTGCTGCCTCCCAACCTGCTCCCCCTCCATGAGCCATGGATGCCTTTTAACCTACGTCAAGGGAGGCGGGAGACCCTGCAAGCCCCACCCCTCCACTCCCCAGGCGGGGCGCTTCTGTCTCCTCGATTTCCGTGGTTACCCCCCCCCCCTCCCCCTGCCG
>NW_017729024.1:182801711-182808101 GCF_001723915.1 Gavialis gangeticus | reverse complement strand
GGGGGCCTCCTCTGTCCCCTCGCTTTCCTGGGTTCCCCCCCCCCCCCCCGCCTGCCGTCAGTCACGGCGGTTTTGCGACACTCTCTGTGGGAGTCGCGGCCGCTAGCCGGTCAGCTTCTTCGCTGCGGCGGCCCCGGGCTCCGCTCCCCGGTGAGTGAGCGCGGGGGGCGCGGCCTGCTGCCCCGTGGGCTTGAAAGCAGCCCCGTGGAGGTGGGGGGTGGGTGCCAGGTCCTTGTCAGCCCTCTTGGGCCCGCGGGTGCGGGGCCCCGGCTCTACCCGCCCCTGCAGGCGGCCTGGGCTGGAGGGAAGAGGTGGGGGAAGGGGCTACACCGCGGTGTGCAAGCAGAGGCATCTCTGGGCCCTGCTGGCTGCCCCCTCTCTTGGTTTGAAGCCCCCCTGGGAGGCAGGGGGTGTTGACTGTCACTGGGACTAAAAGCTGGAGGATCCTGGAGGGGCTGCTCTGCTCAGCGTGGGATTTGGGGCTAGGAAGGGATGGTCAGATGAGTATGGATGCAGCCCTCTTCCTCTGTCGCAGGGGGACATGGCCCTTGACGGGGGTCTCTGAGCAGGCGTTTCTTGGAAGCGGGACTTCCTTGGAGCAGGTGGCGGCTGCAGTTCCTCGGGAGGGGTTTTGGGACACGAGGTACCGCAGCATTAGGGAGTGGAAATTATTTTAATCTCTTAAGGAAGCTGAGCACCTCTTCTGGGTAAGCTGCCAGCCCTGCAGGGGGGTCATAACTGTGACATTGGTGCGGGGTTGGGCTGGCTTCTGGGCACTTGGCAGATTGTGATGCTCCAACATCCTTTTCAGGGTGCCACCAGGCAGGTGCATAACATCAGTGCCATTAGAAGTGCAAATACCCACACGTGGTTTGCAAGAAGAACCCTCAGAGGGCCACCCTAGTGTCAGCAACATCCCAACCTGTGTCTCCTTAGTTTTCTACAACAGAAACCTTAGTTGTCTTTTGCTGTACTCAAAAAAATAAAAGAAAGAAATAGTAAAAGCAAAGAGCTGACATTTTCTGAGGGAGGCCTCTTGCCTAAGAGAAGATTGAGTACCCAAGCTAGAGAGCCAGATCATGCCAATGTGATGACACTTTTTGCTCATCTGAAGGAAAGACGCTGTGATTTGGTAGGGTGGAAAAATTGCTAACTTTTAGACATGACTTCATACTAGCTGGGAAATTATTTCTCTTCCTTCTGACTTCAGGATTTCATAATTGATGTTTCCCAGTTACTTACTTATTTGATTTATATGCCATCTTCCCCCAAAAAGGCTCAGGGTAGCTTATAGTGAAAAACTAGACAACTTGTACGTAAAATGTTATGTAAACCTTTGGTGTTATTAAAGTCAGTGTGTCTAACCACATAAGAAAACCCTGCATAGGTACTCATTTTTGGCTTATTTGGTTCTTCATTGCAGCTTTAAAACTATTTGTATCTTTCAGAAAATGTTCCTAGTGAGAGGAATTTCCACTGTGTTAGGACAGAAAGCCTGGTAACATGAGTGAGAAGGTGTTGGTTGAGGATACTTTTTATAGACTTAGGAACTGATCTTTCTCACTCATACACACTTAACATGATGCAGGTAGAAAAGCTCACTGAAGACCGTAGGACTCCTTCTCATGCTTAGCTACATCAGTGGAGGCTGTATCTAGGATAGACACTTAATGAATTCAGTAAACTGATTGGAATAACACCTTCTGTTTGGTGATAATTGTGATAGCTTTAGATATCCCTCAGGAACAGAAGGATATTCCCCTTCATTTTCCTTCAGTTGCCGAAAGCGAGTGGTAATTGTCATCTTCATATTGTTTGCAGTCTAATATGTATAACATTCAGTTAGCGACAGAGGACAAATTGGTGTAGCACCTCTTGCTCTGGTAAAAGGAAGTTCGCTAAGAAACTGACAGCTTTGGAAATAACCCCATTAAGGGAACTTCTGTGAGTTTTATAAGGAAAGTTGTCATCATCATATGGTCTTTCTTGTTTTATGTAATTCTTGAGTTATAGATTATTTTAGCCAAGAGGCCTAAATTTGGACTATTTTATCATTCTTGAATATATTTTTGGTCTTCAGTTGTTATGATAGCTCGAATGAGGAAGGTAGAAGTTGGGTTTTTTTAATGCTTTATCAAAATGCTTCCTTAAAGTGTTTTTGTATTGCAGAATTGAGAGGTTTTTCAAACCTGTATAAAATCAATCCTAAAAATATTTAATAAAATGAGAGAGGTTGGAAATAATCTTCTCTTTAAATGGCAAAGGCTGAGTTTTTTCAGTATGTTTAAAAATATATCTGTGTGTGTGTGCTATGCATCTGTGTTGAATTGGTCTTTCATACTTCCTATAATTTTATCTTTAAGTTAAAGTGTTCTGTCTCAGCTGGTACTTTATTTTTATGGATATTCTTCATGTCATTAAGGTCTTTTTTTCCTAGGAGATCTGCCTACTTATGATTATTTATTTATTCATTTATTTGGGATGTATCCGAATGCTATTGCCAAACCTTTCCAAGAGTATTTATCATTTACATTCTAGTAGCACATAAGGGCTAAATCAAGGATGAGGGTCACCATGGTGCCAGGTACACTACAAACAAAAAGAACACTTCAAATTGTAGGTAGTTAAACATAAATTTAAGATGCAACAGGTAGAAGACACAGGCAGATGAACAAGGATGAGAGAGAAAAATTGACAAGGTGACGATAAAATAAATGAACGTTGCGCATACAGCATTAATTTCTGTTCAGTTACCTAAGATAAGTTTGCAGCTATTTTGCACAGATTCTTATAAAAAAAAAAAATTAAAACCTCATACTGCAAATATATGATCACACTGAACCTATTCATTATATGCCATGCATAAAACTAAATATCTGCATGTCTTTAAGAATGGAAGCTTAGGTTGAAGGCAAGTGGAATGAAATGACCTCTTTAGTATGAGGTAACTAAATTTTTCACATGCTTATTAACATGTTTTATTCACATTCTTTGGATCTTTCAGATTATCATTTTTATAATGGTTAGAAAATTAATGTACTCGTGCAGCTCTTACCTTATACTGTACTCACTGCTTTATATAGAGTACTCGATTTCATGGGCGACTGATGCCTCCCGAGTCTGGGGGGGCGCACACAGGTGCTGCTGCCAGCATCAGCGGCAGGACTGGAGCTGGTGAGCTCCCATAGGCGGCGGTGGGGCCGGAGCTGGCCTGCTCCTGCAGGCGGCACTATTGACGGGTCTGGAGCTGGTGAGCTCCCTCAGGGTCGAAGCTGGTGAGCTCCTGCAGGTGCCACTGTTGGCCCTGTTAGAGTGGGTGAGTGGGGCACATGCCATCTCATCTACAGTACTGCAGCCTAGCCAGTTATTCCCCAGTCTGTACTTGTCATGCAGTTATTATGTCCCAAGTGCACAACTTTGCATATGTCCCTGATGAATCTCATCTGATTGACTGTTTCTCCAGTCTAAGTTAATCTGGATCCTAGCTCTACCCTACGGACTGTCTGCAGTTCCAACTTGGTGTCGTCTTCAAATATTCTAATTGTGCACTCGATCCCATCATCCAAATCATTAATGCAGATGATAAGCAATACCGGACCCAGGACAGACCCCTGGGGAACCCCATTTGATACTTCCTCCCAACTAGAAATTGAGCCATTGAGGACTACTTGCTGAGTACAGTGATCCAGCCAGTTATGTATCCACCTTACAGTACTTTCATCCAGTCTCTATTTCCATAGCTTATTAATGAGAATGTTGTGGGAGACCATGTCAGAAGCCTGTACCTACATTTCAGGTGTCACAGCCTGCCCCCCATCCACAGAACCGTGTCACCTTATAGAAGGAAATCAGGTTGGTGAGGCATGACTTGCTCTTGGTGAATTCATGCCAGCTGTTTCTGATCACATTGTTCTTCTGTGGTGTTTCATAGTGGATTCCTTGAGTGCCTGTTTCATGATCTGTCCAGGTATAGAGATCAGGATGACTGATGTGTAGTTTCCAAGATCCTCCTCCTTTCCTTTCTTAAAGAAGGGCACTATATTTATCCTTTTCCAGTTGTCTGGGACGTCACCTTACTTCTACGAGTCATAAAAGAGGATAGCTGATGGCTCTGAAATTACCTGAGTCAATTCCTTCAATACCTTCTTTCAGCACCTCTCATCCAGCCCTGCTGACTTGAAAACATGTAGTTTCTCTAAGTAATTCCTAACCTGTTCTACCTTTATTTTAGTCTAGGCTGTTTGTCTCTTTCCCCAGCTTTGCTGTCAACTACACTCATCAATTGGATCTGGGCATGTATGTGTATGTGGGTGACAGTCTCATTAAAACATGCCAGTCTGCATATCTATTTGCTAGGCCTGCCTGCTGACTTACAGTGTGTAAGTAGTGGCCTCTGATGCCAGCACAATAAAGCAAAATGAAAAAGTGAATTTGTCAATGTCGGAATTAATTGTGTTCTTAGAATTGGGGCTCGCTCTACCTGTTACTCCTTAAAGTTGCCTTTCTAGAAAAGTTGCATCAAAAGCGCACAAATGTTTCATGCTTTTGCAGTTCATATTGAATATACCTGTTTTTAAGTACAACCAAAAGTAGTATTCAGACAGTTTAAATATTCTTTGCAATTCAGTACATTGAAGTGAGGGAAAAATACAATTGTATAGTTGTCATCCTCTGGTCTGGTAGGATGTTCTCCCCTTACCAGATGTCCACCCATGTCATAGTAAGAGTTAGTGGTGTCTGTCGGAATTAAAGGACTCTCTTGAAAATCTTTTTGTAAGTTTTGTATAATGCAGAATATAAACTCTAGAGCTGCACTTGCTGTAAAGATTTCCATGACTCCTGCTTTTTCAATGTATTTGTTTAATTGTAATGGTAGATTTGAAAACCACAAACACTGATTTACTGCTTTTGTTGCATTAAAGTTATGTACTCCTGAGTGCAAATCCATTCTTATAATGACTTTACTGACTTTGTGTTGGACACGTAGCATTGTTAAAAAGCATCATCTAGTGGTTACAGCACGGGTCTTGGAGTTAGGTCACCTGGTTTCTATATCTAATTGCCACACATTTCTTTGTAACCTTGTGCAAATTACTTAATCCCATGTACTTTACCTTTGCCAGCCTTCAGGGGATGATAGCTGTGTACCTCAATAGAACATTCAACCTTAATGTGTGTAGAGTTCTTTAAATGGATAGAATACCTCAAATGGAAAGCATGATCAAATGGAAAATATTTTACAATAAATGTGTGATCATCCTCACTAAGATGTTGTTAGGAACTCTGTAGTAAGGCTTAATTAACATCTGCAAATCTCACTGAAATTTTCATCCAAAATGCTCTGTAATGGAAAATTACATAAATAAGTATTTTTTACCTTAAAACGCCATACTTCAGTTAGATCTGTGCTGATGTTATGGATTACAATCCCCTCTGTATTGGTGTGGGACCTTGTATAAACCATTTGATTTAAATTTTGTGAAAACATAGGAAAATGATATCAAAGCTTTTAAATAGAAAAGGATTAAACTCACAGGCAGTATAATGATTATTTCTAGCCCTTCTGGCTTATTTTGCGATAGCATATGGTAGTTGCATGTTTAAAAAAGAAAAAGAAAAGATTGTCAAGTAGATTTATAATGGTTCACTTTATAGCTGCTGTAGTTGATTTAGAAATAATCAGTGCTGATCCCAAGCATCATTTTGTAAGTGTGCGTGCTTATAAAAACAGGGTTAAAGATAGCTTTTAATCTTGGATTCTAGAGCACAGATTTTCATGTTTTGTTAGTGGCTGATTGCTTTCTTTTTAGTGGCATGGTGTTTATCAGGGATGGATCCAGAATGTATATGTTAACATGGATACCCCCTTTGATTGCTTAGTTCGGTGGTACGTAACTTTTTGAACTCTCAGACAGGGTGGACTGGCCCTGTGCCATTCGTGGGCTCATCTGCAAGCTTTGTACTGCCTGGATCCTGCCCTGCCTTGTGCACCTCGATTGCTGCCCTGACTCTGTGGAGGGCCATACTATCTAACCCAGAGGCTTCCCCATGGGTCCAGAAATTCAGCAACAAGGTAGCAACAATGCTTAATCTGAGGCTAGCTGTTGTAAGAGGAGGACGTTTTTTGTCTGAAGGTATTATTTGCAAAAGCCTTATAGATCTTTACATTATTGCTTTGATTCTATTATTAATTAGCAGTCTGCAATACCTTGCAACATTCCTATGAAAGCCTCTTCAAGGGACATGAGACTGTTTGTTTGGGTTGTCTTGGGTTGCTGAGCCAAGTTGGTGGATAACTCAGGCCACTAAACTATATAAATACTGAAAAATTTATCAAGATCCATCTTAAAACTAGGTGTGTGTGTGTGTGTGTGTGTGTGTGTGTGTGGA
>NW_017729024.1:182790713-182801412 GCF_001723915.1 Gavialis gangeticus | reverse complement strand
GCGCGCGCGCGCGCTTACTATTGGAAAGCTGTTCCAGAATCTGAGGCCTTTGGCTGGAAATCTTCTAATTTCCATGAATGCATTTTATTCACGATCAGTTTATATCCTTTCAAACCCCCTTCCCCTTCCTTCAACCCACCTATAATTGGTAAAGTAGATTCATTTGAAATAATTTACCAGAACATTATTCTTAATCCTTAATCCTTGTTTAATTTTTAACATTAAATAAATGTTGTTTAATTTTTTTCCCTCCATTGTAGAATGTGTATTAAAAATGTTCTAAAAAACCCTGAACTTACTTAATAAAATCATATGACACTTTTGGACACTTTTTTTTAAAGTACCATTTTCACTCAATGGTACTTTAATAACTATTTTTGTGCATGTTGGTGTGTAGAAGGGATACTCTTGAAGTTTTCTTTAGTATAGAAAACAGAAGTGAAACATCTGTTAACTATGTATGCTGATAGAGAACTTCCATCTGGAGTCAGCCTCTAGATTATTTAGAGGATTTTCTCTACCTTTCTCAAAAAGTGAATGCTGAAGAGGATATTCAACAATAATTAAAATCTGCCAGTGCTGCCTTTAGACAGCTCTCTAGTCACGTCTTAAATGATCATGACCTCAGGACCCAAACTTTTCATTCATCAGGTTATTGTCCCTGTTTTGTATTGATGTAAAATGTGAACAACATACCAGAAACATCTGAAAGCCTTGGAACATTACCATTGATGACATCTCTGGAAAATCCTCCATATCATTTGGAAGGACAGAAAAACCAATGCCAGCATTCTGGCTCAGGCAAACACCACCAGCATTGAAGCCATGACTATATGGTGCCAGCTTCTTTTGACAGGACACGTCATAATGATGCTTGACAACCAGCTTCCAAAATGGGTCCTATATTCCTAACTGACTGGTGGTCACCACTAGAGGTGGTGAAAAAGAAGAGATTCAAGGACATCTTGAAGGCCAGTCTGACGAAATGCAATATTAACATCAGTACTTGGGAAACTTGAGCACTGAATCATTCCCAATGGCACCATGATATTCAACAAGGTATTGATCATTTTAAGCAAACTTACTTCACTGTGTGTCTCAGCTATCCAGAGGGAAAGAGCTGTGACCCAACATCACCAGGATCTACGATATTCCTTCCTCCTGGAACTATTTGCCATTTCTTCATTTGAACATGCAGCTCCCAGATTGGTCTCCTTGATCATCTGTGGACTCACCAATAACTTATCTATTTACTGGAAGACTGTCATCCTTGTATTGAGGAACTGCTGCTGCCAGCATATAAAATATTTTAGCACATTTTGAAGACTTCCATAGCTGTTAAGACGGGATAGAGATTGGCATTTGAAGTAAACCAACACTGAAGTTTCTGTATTTTACACTTTATTAATGAATATCTTTTAATTTTCTAATTTGGCACAATATCACTTAAGATAGCAAGTGGATTTTCTATAGCTTTTGTTTTGTTTTTAAGGGAAACATTTATTGGCTTTTGCCAACCCCCTCAACCTCCCACCACCCCTACACCTTAAAGTGCTATTTTCTTGAAATTTAGCTGTTTTTCACATGCTTTTCTTTGCATACCCCATGTGGAACAGTTATGGTTTTCACCACAAGACTCCTTGCAAAGCTTTATACATATTTGTTAAGGTCACGGATATAATTGCTCAATACACAGTTACTTCCATAATTGGGAACTAATGTTTTGCATTGTGCAAAAACTAACCATCAGGATGTTCAGATCCAGCAGATGTTTTGAACTTAATCCATAGCAGAGCAATGTGGGATGCAGGATGTATGTTGAACCACAGGCACAGAGATACAAGGGGTGATTGGGGGTGTGTTTAGTGGGTTGGGAACAGAAGGAGAAATTACCAGGTCTTAAATCAGTCCCTCACATGCCCTTAAAGATAGTACATTTGGTCTGGAAGAGAAGAATTTTGTTTCCAGGGGTCTGTGTTAGAATTGTGAGTCAAGGTTGTACAGGAGATCTAGAATAGAGAAGAGTTGAATATATTTGCAAAGGCCTAATGCTGCTGTCCCATTTCCTGGCACAGTGCGTTTTGCAGACATTGAAGTACCCAGAGATTCTGGGAGGGAGCAAGAGAAGTTTGAAAGGGGGGAAAGTAAATACAGACTGCACTGGTTTTGAAGTTGTTTCGGTATATTAAAACAGCCATTCTTTTTCCTTAAGACTTTTATCTTGATTTCTCCTTCTTCCAATAGTTAGGTACCACTGGCAGTTTTGGAGCTGTGTTTAAAAACTGAACTCTCCAGTTGGAGGTAGAGGAGGTACAAGTATTAGAATGGGAGATTTGGAGTCCAGTTTTGGACTTTCAACTTCAATGCCATGTTCCAGGTCCTTCAAAAATTGCCAAAGTCCTTCATGAAAAAGATACAGATAATTAAAATGTCATGTTGCACTGTGGAATTCATTTTCCTTCTGCTTTTTGAGTATTTGTTAGGTGCAATATTTATCTGTTTACTGTAGTTTGTCATCACTGATGTAAAAAAAATATTGATTGCTTACTAGTGTAGAAGGAGGTTGTCTTATGTGTGATGTATTTGGTGTTTGTTAATGCTAGAGAAGCCATCCTCTGTTGTTTTAGCTCATTTTCATCATCAGTTAACATGACTTCGTGGTGTTTTTTGAAAACAAAGTTCTTAATGAAGTTATTGAGATACCATAATAAAAAACTGGAAGAAAACAGGTAGCTATGAAGATTAGTTCCTCTCTTTTGTAAACAACTTAATGTTGGGATTCTGAGTGTATTTGTTCTGTGTTTAGGTGCAAAGCTTTGAGATGTTATTATTCTTTCTTGTAGAAGTGTGTGAAGTTTTATTGGCTGTTCATGTTTAATTTCTTCTTTTCAGATAAATAAGTTTAAGTTTGCATGTGTTACACTGTTCATAGGTTGTAAATATTACTTTCCCCTAAATCTTATGGCTGTTACCTAACTTTTACTTAAATGTCATGAGGTTCTTTTTTCTCTAAGTTTATAGAAATAGCTGATTTCAAACATTTAGTTTACACACAAAAAATTGCAATGGAGAAAATATAAGTCCCGTGCTTTAATAAAGAGACTTCTGCATTAACTTAAAAATGCTGTGATACTAGGAGATGACTTAAAGGCTGAGTTACTGCAAATATAGACTCTGCTATCTGTTTCTTGGGCTTTAAAGAAATATAAGGGCACGTATACTGTACATTAGGGAAAATAACGTTCTACCCTTTTAGGATTATCAGTGTCTTTTATCTATTGAGGGATTACCATGTCCATTTTTTTCTTCAAAATTGTAAGCAGCTAGATTATTTTCACAGTGAGGTACCACTTACTGAGTTGCACAAACAGTACAGAAACTTTTGGATAATTATCATGAAATCAAGAGTTTTAGTATGGTTTCTGAGTCAATGTTCTACCTAATCATAGAAGTGAAAAGACAAGGGCGTCTATGTTTGTATGTATGAGAGTGTATGGGTAGAAACCTGGTCTCACGACTAGCACCAGCTGAGCTTTTTATTCCTTTTTTTTTTTTTTACAATTGGTTGGGGTAAAGGATTGACTTCCTGGGAGGCAGAGAGCTCTTTAGGAAGGTGAAACTATAGCTCAGATATTATAGGACTGCAGGAAGTCCTGACTAGGAAGTTTTTCCTCTTCTGTTGCTGATTTTAAGTTGTGTATTTGTGGCTATTGGTTATGTTTGGTATAAATATTAGCTTTTATAGAGAAAATCTTATTAACTGCAGTGGGTTTTTTTTAATCATTCCACCAATACACAAGTCACTTATGTTTACATCTGCATTGTGATTTGTTGCAATTCTCTTATTCCTATTGCTTTGAAAACCTGTTTTGTTAATTAAGTGATTCAGATTAACTTGTTCTTACATGGATATTTTTTCAATATTGCTTTTTATTAGTTAACAGGAAAACTTCTGGAGGATTTAGGGTTTTTGTTTTTTTTTTTTATTCTATAAATTACATTATGATGTAGTGGCTTTGACTAGCCAGGCAGGATAAAATTAATCAGGCATATTGCTATAGAAACTCATTCTGATGTATAATTATACTTTTTAAGTTGGTATGCATTATCTTTGTTCATTACCTTTTTTAAAGAACTATGGTTTAGTCTAATCATATACAAGAAACAGCCCATCAAAAAAGCCTGTTTCACAATTAATGACTCCTTATGTTGCTTTAGACTTCGCAGAAATTTGCCACTTGGTAGATCTGATTTGTTCTTTAGAAGTTTCATGCTGTTCTTTTTCCTTTATTTACGTATATCCGAAAGTTCGCTTGCAGCCCATCATTCATTTATAAATGTTATAGTGTTGTATATCTCTAGACATGTGCTTTGTTATTTTCACCATAAATGAGACAGCAGGTACTAAAACACATCCTAAAGAATGCTTATTTTTAGCTAAGTTTAATAAATGAGATGAGCTTTGTAATGTTTCTTGGCTTAACACAGTGATACCCAATTTATCTGGCCCTATGGGTCAGATTAGTGGCACAGGGCTGGTCCATAGCAATTAATGCTGCCACTGCTTTCCCACCACCAAATTTTCAGACCTGTGGGCAGTCCCATGGGCCAGATGACATGGCTCCATAGGCCCTATCTGACCTGTAGCCAGATATCTTGGTCACCCGTGCTTTAACCAGTTCTGTGATGCAAGCATCATGGTGCAGAAAACTGAAGCTTTTGAGGAAGGATGATTGCTATCCAAGGGTTGCTTCTGGCAAGTTTGGTGATTCCAAACACAACAAGCAGTTCCTCTTTTTCAGTCAGCCTTTTTCCCCATCTTTTCCCACTAAATGCTCTAGTAAAGGTGTTACATTTTAAACTGAAATATACAGCGTAGTGTTGAGACTCTGAATCTGGCTCTAAAATGAAATGGATAAGAAAAGTCAGTCATTCCTGACAGACTTTTTCTTTGCTTGTATATTTTATACTTATTACAATTTAACAATTAGAAGAAAATAGTAGGAACTAGAATGACTTTTGTGTACTCTCTCTAGTTTAACCGCCCCCCCCCCATATTTATTGTTGACTTTTACTTTGTACAGACTTCATGCTTGATTGGTCTAAACATGTTCCATGCCAAAGGGGAGATATACAGTTCAGATAGCTTCTGTTTACATCAATCCTTTGCTCTCCATGGAACTGGAAAGAAATTGACAAACTTGGCTTAAGCCAGATTTAACTATGACTGATTTCAAGTGTGTGATTATAAACACTTCAAAGCGATGAGCAAATGTGTAGCAATATTAAGGCTAAAAGTAATTGTTGGTTAAGCATGCTAAATGCATGGTATTTTCTTTCCACCACCAAGAAGTCATTGATTTATACAAGCTTAAGATTTGTTCAGATGATGTGTTGCCATGTGTATAGCACGTTAATAAAATACTAAATTTAAGGCACACAAAAGTAAAAGGATGTTAGGTAGTATCTGCAATAGTAGGTCCGTAGTAATGATGTGATCATAGTGCATCTTCATGGACCTAGGCTAATCTAATTTAATTAAGACACAAGCGGTGCATCAACACAAGATGCTATGGTGCTGTAGCATCCATTGGCAAAAACCGCGATGCCACCACTACATTGCCATGGCAACATACTCCCTTGTTATAGTGCATTGCTACGGCAACGTAGTGACCAAAAATAACTGTGCACAGCCATTAAGTAACATGATGGTGCAGTAAGAAAGGCACCATACAACAATGTGTAGCTGTGCCCAAATAGTAGTTCCTTATTATGTGTTCTTTTGCAAGTGTGATTTTGTTTTGAAAAATGACTGGAAACCTGTAATGCAATGTTTTTTTATAGATAGACAGACTTTTAACTGTTGGCCAGGCAAACTCAGAGACCTTAGTTTGTGCCAAACTTCTATTACTGTTATGGGTATGGACAGGCATTCAATTACAGTGTTGAGAATTCAGCCTAACAGAGCTCCCCTGTCTGGGCATACTGATAAGTTGATTGGCAGGACCAGGCAGGGGGCAGCAGTGGTGGGACTTCCTGTCAGCATGATACTGGGCAGGCTATCAGAGCTCTCGCTCCCTCCCCCTCAGAGTAGAGAGAGGAGAGTGGGGGATTCTAGGGCCCCTGATACACATTACAGTTAAGATATGATTAATAGGTTAATCGTGCCTTAAATAATAACTGGCTACACATTCAAATCAATTTAAGGCATGACAATATACTAAATAAATCACAAAATTATTCCACGTGTAACGTGTAACAACTTTGACTTTTTTGTATTGCACCTTTAATTGAACATGTGACGGGTTGGGGCTGACCCATGACAGATCCCAACACTCAGCTAAGTGTCAGGATCCAGCATGGGGCAGCCCCAGGGTCCACAACATGGCTGTCCCCCACCTAATTGGGCCGGGGGTAGAACTAGTTCATGAACCCCAGACCTTCACCCAACCTGTGGAGTGGTGGCGGGGAGGTGCGGTGAGCCTTCTTTCCCCCTCCCCTCACCCATGTTGGACTTCCTGCACCCAGACATTTAAAAGCCACACATGCAGCTGGGTTGCACGCATGATTTTCTGACATCCCTTGTGCCCAGGGACCGTGGGATCAAGGAGCCTCTCTGCAATCCTAAGGTCCGAGTGTGACAGGGCCCTGGGATCAGGGAGAGGCTTTCCAATCCCAAGATCCCCATGTGTTTGGACCTATAAAACCATGCATGTTACGCAACTGGGCAGCACATGTAGCTTTTATTCATCCTGGTGCATAGGAACCCTGGGATCAGGCTGCAGCAGCCTGGGATGAATAAAAATCACGTGTCACCCAGCTGACATATTTTGACAATCAACTGATTGTCAGCTGAGGCTGAGGATTGCCCTGGGGCCAGTCCCCAGCCCCAGCTGACTATTGGCTGCCTTCTTTCAACTTACTAGTGCAGGAGGAGACCGGGATTACACTTGCCAATATGTTGTGATTGGGATACTCGTGGCAGGAGTTGCAATTGTGATCGCAGATCAGATACTGTCATGCCTTTAAGGAACATCTGTGAGTGGCCTATGATACTTGTGGTCCTAGGGATCCTTATCATATACATTGAAAGTGTATAAGGGTTGCACATGGTGCTAGAAAGTCTTTTTTTTTTCTGTCTCTGGAGAAATAGCTTTTTGAAATGGCTAATGTTTTCTGGTGGAGTCGTCACATTTTTCTCATCATGAGCCACTTGAATACCTGTACATTCTCTCTTGTGCCCCTAAAAGGGCATATTCATTGCTAGAGATATAATGCTTGTCCATAGCTTAAAATTAGGCAAATGTGTGACAATTATTTCTGGTGTATAGACATTGGGGACTGGAAGGGATCTCACAAGATTGAGTCCAACCCACAATCAGCCAACAGTCAGCTGGGGTTGGGGTTAGCCGATATTCAAAAGTCACCTTACAATTTATGTTTCAGTATCATCAATGAAGTTCCAAGGGTAGAGTTTTCCCCTGGGTTACAACCGTACAACACTTGTCTTTTAATAGGAGAAGAGCTGGGCCTTCAATTAGAAGTTGGTTAAACATTATGTTAAAGATGTGCAAACCAGAATCCATTCCATTCTCTAATAGCTTTGTTAGAGTTGCAAGAATAACATGAGTAAAAAAACAGTAAGGATTTTACAGAAAAAATATGACCGTAATTATACTCCCAGTTGCATACTAAGGAACAAGTCTGAATAAGAAAGTATTTGTAGCATTAAACCACACTTTGATATAACTACTATTTTTAATATCTTCCTTATGGAAAAACTCCTGTAACATTCTTATAAAGTAGTGCTAAAAATTGCTTCATGTTCCCATCTCTTTTACTGGAGAGGTCATGTACACTACCTGTTATTCCAACGTGGGTAGAAAATTGAGAGAGCCACTGATTAAACAACAAGAGAGCAGTTAATTCTTAACTTGATGCCTTCCAGGGGCACGGTAGTTTTATATGCTGGTGTTGGGGGCTGTGAGACCCAGGTTATAC
The DNA here is from genome assembly GCF_001723915.1 of Gavialis gangeticus. Taxonomy (NCBI): domain Eukaryota; kingdom Metazoa; phylum Chordata; order Crocodylia; family Gavialidae; genus Gavialis; species Gavialis gangeticus. The sequence continues at coordinate 182,793,411 of NW_017729024.1, read as the reverse complement.
TTGCCTATCTCAGAATTTTATTTTACAGTCTCTAGAAATAATGGAAAATGCAGTTGAGACAGGTAAGAGGGGTTTTAGAGGAAATGACACACTAGTAAATGAATGAACCCTGTCTCCGTTTTAGTTTCTTCAGTTCTTAAAACTGAGAATTACAGAGGCGCACAGGTAATTTATTTATGGTTTGGGGTTCTTCTGGTTTAAATTGCAAGGTGTCTTTTGAATATTGGGCTAAGCAGTTGCAACCTAAAAACAAGTGACACAATTGTATGAAACTTTATCTTTGATATTTATGATCTTGATGAAATTTACAGGTGTGAAAGCAAAATGGCAGGAAATAGCCTTGTTCTACCTATAGTCCTTTGGGGTCGCAAAGCACCAACGCACTGCATATCAACCCTTCTGTTAATGGACGATGTGTCAATGATTGTCACTGGATGCCATGATGGACAGATATGTCTCTGGGACCTTTCATTAAATCTGGAGGTGAGTTGAAACTGTGTGTATTGGAAGTTCTGATTAATAACTTTATCCTTCACATTTGCTCTTTCATCTCTACCCTCTTTCCTTTTCCCCCCCAAAATGCTTTGCATTTATGAACAGTTCACCATGATACAATAGGTTTAGGTTGTCATAAGTACCCCAGTAGCCAGCTTAATTTACATTGTAGTGTTTTTAACGAAGTTACCTTAAGTTCCAAGCTTTTTTTAAACATTAAATAGGACAGAACAAAACAAAACTAAGTTTACTGGTTGTATAATTTCATGCTTTTTAATTTCATGCCTCGCAATCAGAATTAAGACTTTGAATATCACTATTTTACATGTTGTCGTTGTAGAAACAGTTCAAGTACAATATTGTAACGTGGAAATTTGTTGAAACTAGCTGAAATATGACATGTTGCAATCACTCATTTCCTGGTCTTAGGTTTTGGAGAGAACTGCTAGATCAATTTGATATGAACTATCAATGTGTAGGTATGGGTGAGAGAAGCATTTTCTCTTCTCCTTTAGTCACTTTTTGGAACAAGTAAACACTGGCCTCAACTATAGCTGTTCTCAGTTCTTTCAGTTGCTTTTCCAATCCTTTTTCTACATGAGCTAATGTTAGCAAGGGTAATTAATTTTTAAAGTCATTATTTTCCTTCTCCTCGTGATGTTTCTAGGCACCAGAGCCACAGGCTTATATTTCTTTCAAACCAACAGTAGCCACCAGTAAAAATGGGCACCTGATTTCAGGAACCTGTGTTAAAGTTTTTAAAAATACTTGCGTGTTTTTATTGTTCAGTGTCAGTTTCCATAGAAACTGACTTGGAAAGATGGCTACCAGGTTGCTTACAACCAGATTGCTTGCTTGCATATTTCCATTTCCGGCTTTCAGTTGAAAGCTGCAAGTGTCTATCCTAAATCGGCTCCTATGGTTTTTTTTATAGTGGTTTATTTGCATGCAGAAAGTCCCAAACTGTGAAGGAGAAAAGTAGTATGATTTTCTAACAAAAGCAGTACCATATATAAGGCAAGCTATACTGCATACATGCAATTCCCAAACTCAGAGGGGCTTGCTTTCTGAACCCATGCCTCAGAAATCATATATGCTTTGCAGGTGCCTATGATAAAAAAGCACTGTGGAGAGGTGCAGTTTATCAAAGGAAATGATAACTATAGGGTATTAACTAAGGATGGTCTTTCATAAATTGTGATCTAGCTTTTCTTTGTTTAATCTTTAAAACTCATTTTGGAGAGAGTCATATGCTGACTTGATTTAATAAATAATGCATTAATCCTTATAGCAATACAGCATGGTCCTTCCTTTTGATATATACAAATATGGCAGTGATCCAAAATGTTGGCAGAATAAGTTGAGTAAAAGCTTTCATATGTACCTTTGATCCAGCCCCTGTTGGAAACTGGTTCTCTTGCATAACAGACCAACATTTCACATAGTTAACTCCTAGTGTAATTCTCTTTTAAAATATTGTTTCCATACGTGTGCTACGAATGTGTGTGTCTAATGTAATATTTATTTAAACCTTTGGAAAACTTTTTTTCTGGTTAAGTGATTAAGTGCTTTGTTAGTACATACACTGTGCTTACTGTATACTTTATGTTTCTGATTGCAGATTAATCCCAGAGCTTTGTTGTTTGGTCATACAGCCTCAATTACTTGTTTGTCCAAGGCCTCTGCCTCCAGTGAAAAACAGTATATAGTGAGTGCATCTGAAAGCGGGTGAGTTTTTTTGTTGTTGTTGTTTTTTTCCTTTTCTGATTGATTGATTAAGAACTAATGGAAACTGGAGATGGGGAAGAGATCAGATCGCTGACAGTGGGTCATCTTTTTCCATTGTAGGTTTGTTTCTTGTAGTGTTTTTATCTGGTCGGGGTCAGCAGTCTTTTGGCCGTGTGGCCTACCCCATTGCAACCCAATCCTTCTCTGAAGGCCACAGGTCTCTTCTTTTCTGGAGCAGCCAGTTGCCCAAGTTTTACATTTGCCATTGATCTCTAACCCCTGTGCAGCAAGGGTATGCAAAAGGGTATGGAGCAGCAGGCTCAACAGAGGGGATGGGTGGCACAGCACAGTTCTGTGCCACCAATTTGCCCTGTACCAGTAAGACCGTAGATTGCTGACCCCTTATCCAGTCTGTTGTCCAACCTGCTTTTAGGCAATCAGGAATCCCCTGAACCAATATGGCTACAACCTGGAT
>NW_017729024.1:182774613-182785713 GCF_001723915.1 Gavialis gangeticus | reverse complement strand
TTGTCCAACCTGTTTTATACTATTCTGAGCCAGTCTGAGAACTTGATTCTTGAACTTTTTTGCCAGCAGTCACCTTTACCTATTTCAGTGGCTGCTGCTTTTTCCTTGCAATGTAACCAAATCTAACTTTCATTGTATAGCCAGTGCATCTATTCATTGATTTTTTTTTTTTTTTTTTTTTTTTTTTGGGAGACCACTTTAAATCAGAGTTATCAAGAGGAAGCTCATGTTTTACTCATCTTCCTTCTTCTTGTCAATGGTGACACACTCTCAGTGGGTTCAATAGGACCAGGATAAAGTTCCAATGTAGAGTTTTGGGGTTCATCTTCTGCTTACAAATATGTATTTTCCATTTATTTTTTTAAGTTTATCATCTTATTCATATTTGCTACTAATTTCACATTCATTCACTATTGAAGCTTTTCTTGTCTATTATGGGAACTGATACTTCAGATATAAAGTTAAAGCAAGTTTATTACTAGCTAACAGGGATAATTTGTCATCAAAATGTGAAGGATTTAATCTCACAAATCCTGTTGGCATTAAAGGAATTTCTAGTCATATGATTAAATTGCATGGCGGCAAGCAGAAAATTTGCCATGTAATGTAAGCAGTGCACCAACTTAAAAGAAATCATGGTATAGCAACTGGAAAGAAAAACATTGTATACCTCAAAATCAAGTGATATACTAGTAAAATGCATTTTCTGTATTTGAACTACTTTAGTCCTAGATTTTAAGTTGGTAAATTTTCTAGAAATTAAGAAAAAATACTGTAATATAGAAATAGTTAAAATGAGTTCAATTTTTTGGCTTCTGACTTAAGTAACAGATAAAAGAGTAGCTTAATGTAACAGGTCAGGATCCCAAGGGTGGCTGTGATGTCCCCTGGTGCTTTGTGACTGTACCAGCTCCGCCCTAAGGGCACCTTCTTATCTCGCCTGCCATGCCTTCTTGGTAGAAATAATAAATAGGGAGGCTGCCCACAAGCCTTTGCGACGCTTCGGTCCCACTGAACCCCACTAGGCCACACTGGTCCTCAGTCCCCTTGCTGGGGCCCTCTCCAAGACAGTACCTCACAGGACACCTCAAGCCTTATGGGCTAATTGTGTGGCTGCAAACCTTCCCTGCACCATGCTCCATGTCTCTTGGAAGTTACATGGATGTTATCTCTGGGGCCTCAGCCTGCTCAGCCTCTGTCCCTTTAATCTCATTAGGCTGGCTTGCCAAGGCCCACTACATTGGACCTGGCTTTGAGGCACTAGCTTCAGCCCACCCAAGTGTGTCAGCTTCAACCCACTTAAGTCTGTCAGGATCAAAAAGGGGACCCTATTCATTTAAGTATCCTACTATTTTTGGTCAGTGTTCATAGAAAATATCAAGTTTAGTTGTTTGTCTTAGTTATAACAGCACAATATTTTTCTTTCCTACCCCATTTCCACTAAGAGTCCTAGCTTCCCCATGTGACTTTTTTTGACCATTAAGGATTTGACTATGAGGATTTATATTTTCCCATCTCTTGTTCCCACCAAAATCCCTCAAGACTCAGAAGAAACAGTCACCGTCTCTCTTTGAGCTATCTTCCAGTTAGTTTTCATCTGCCTGAAAGGTTTTTACAAAGGTCCTGTCGACAGGAGCAGCTGTCTATTCTTGAGGGAATTTTGCATAATTCATCCTTCGGTTTCTTTGAGCACAGAAACAAGTTGTTTAAAAAAAATTTGAAGAACTTGTTTTTATATATTTACTTTAGCACAGACCTCAGTACTGAGAATGGATTAAAGCAGAAATTGTTTTACATCTCAACTTTCTCAGTTATAGCCTAGGCTGTGTACTAATGTGTAATTCTGGTGGGTTCTGGGAGTGGAAGCAGATATTTAGTTTGGAACCCCACCCTTCTCCCTCCCTTGCTGTTTATGCCTTCCCAAGACCGGGATGATCCCTGTCTGGGGAAAACTTGGGTTGGGAAGGACTGCAGCAGCGGGGAAAAGCGCCCCACCTGCTCCTGCTTCTCACAGTGGGAGCTGTTCAAGGTTTGTTGAAGAAACAGGCTTGTGGATGATTATGGATTGAAAAAAGTCCCTAAGAATGGGAGGGAAATTTTAAAGGAAGATAATTTATTCGAACTAAACATTTGGGATGACACTTCCTTTTTCCCACCAACCAAAATGACGTTTTAATTTGCAAGTCAAGAGAAATGACATGTCTGGGTAGAATTGGAGTTAATTGCCTGTTGTATTTTAGGGAGATGTGTCTCTGGGATGTGAATGATGGGAGATGCATAGAATTTACTAAATTAGCCTGCACACACACTGGCATACAGGTTAGTACTTCATTTACATAAGAGCTTAAATGTTTGAGAGATTTTTAGATTGTATTTGTATGTTAGAGCAACCATTTCGCTCTTCATTTTATATCTATTACTGATATAAAAGCTGTTATCTTCATATGTTCAATGATTCCAGTTTAGAAACTACTGAATAGCACACATATATACCTTGCATTTTATTTCTGCATCATTAAATACCTTAGAGCTTGAAATAGATGCAGTTAGTTTGGCTTTTGAGATAATGTTTTATTTTATCAGGTAAGCAGCACTGTTCTTCATGGGGATCAGTTGGACTGTAAAAATTATTCAGTTAAACTATTTTGTCAGTCACTTCTTTTTTTTTTTTTAAATGTGATGTTGTACCACAATTCATACTAGGGTAGAGGAGGAAACAGTTTCAAAAGAAATAAAAATGTATAGCCATCTAGCTGGTCTTTGCTAAGTGATCAGTTTATTAGGAATTTAACTTAAGAAAATATACACAAAATGCACTTGCTCATGTCCTATGTGGCATCTAACTATGCGTTCTCTTCTTAATAACACAGTTCTATCAGTTTACAGTTGGGACTCAACGTGAAGGGAGGCTGCTTTGCCATGGGCATTATCCAGAAATTCTTGTTGTGGATGCTACCAGCCTTGAGGTCCTATATTCTTTAGTGTCAAAGATTTCTCCTGACTGGATCAGCTCTATGAGTATCATTAGGTCCCACAGAACACAAGGTAACTTTTTTTTTTTCCTGAGGAAGGAAAATGCCTGCTTCTTCCCTCCCTCCTGCTGCCCCCTAGTTTGTTTAGAACATCAAGATCTAGTTCTTTTTAAAACAGAAATCCTGGGCTTTGTTATCCTCTGAGCAAGAAGGAGTGAGCAAATACAATGTTGGTGAAAGGTACAGGCTTAGCAGTTTGTAAAACTGAGGCTTTTTCATTCTGATTATCTGCAGAATGTGAGTTACTGCTTAGTCTTACATTAGACATTAGCCTTACATCCTTTCCCATAATTTGACTTCTGCTCTCATCCACAATAATTGCTTCTAGGAGTGGTGGTGCAGTTTAAAAGATTGTAGTTGATAATTGGACAGGATTCTGTGCTCTGGGTTGAAAAAGCTTATTGGGATGCTGTGGAGCTTCTTATAATGTATTTTTTGTTATCTGCATGAGCCATTAAGGATAGTGTCTGACATAGCCATTATGAACTTGGTGTGTATGTAGGGCTTAGGACAGAATGAACCACTTCTTGATCTTCTTTCCTTTCCAGTATGCTTTCTAAGTATGCAATGATCGTATGTATGTTTTGTTTTTTTTAAAGTGAAATTACTGTATTGTTTTCTGTGCTTGTGGTTTGATAATTCTAAAATAATCACCTGAATCTGGAACAAATACACTGACTCTATTAATAAACTTTAATATTGTCCTAACTTTAGCATATTTTTTTTACAAATGTATAATGTTAATACTATACAAACTCTTTCATTTTATTGTACTTTTTCCCCAGAGGATACTGTTGTGGCAGTTTCAGTGACTGGTATTCTGAAAGTATGGATTGTAACTTCTGAAGTTAGTCACATTCAAGTAAGCAAAAGAGTCTCTGAATCAGATTTCTTCATGGGATATAAAACATTCCATGAAGTATGTACAATACTTCCCCATCCCATCTAACCTAGGGTGTCTCTTTCATGGCCTCTATGTTGTTAAGTCCCATAAGTTTTCCTTGTCTGTGTTATGTTTTGATAGAGAGGTTTCCTTTTGTCAGCGCTTCTTGTGTGTTCTTTCAGTTAACTAGCAGAAATGATTGATCTCATTTGCTTTACCAGTAAAAGCTCCCTTAGTCCTCAAATCATCTGTGAAATTCCCTCAGATGTTACTTTTCTCTGGCCATGACTTATGCCCCCTTTTCAAAAGTCTCACTTAATGTAGTCTAGAGCAGTGGCTCTCAACCTTTTTTTGTACCAGGACCCATTTATAAACACAAATGGCCAGTCCTGACCCAGTGCCCCTCACTCCTAATCTGCTGCCCCCTGTCCCCAGGCTCCAGCTCCCCAGTGTGTGGGGCAGGGCGTGTAGGGCATGGGGAGCCCTAAGCAGCCCCTGGCAGGCCGGAGCTCTGCCAGCCTGCAAGGGAAAAGCCATAGGTTCTCATATTTTTCTCCTTTAAAGGAGAGGATCCACTTTTAAAGTTTGTTCGCAACCATTTTATATACTATCGCGATTCACTTTTGGGTTGAGAAATGCTGGTCTAGAAAGCATCTAATATTAAGTTTGTTCTTTGTGACATTTGTTGGTTTTAAAACTATTCACATCAAATATTTGGGCATGGAGCTTGAGTGCAGCAGAGCATACTCCAGTGATGACTTTACTGGCTCATAACTGGAACGGGACTGGATGGGCAGGGTATGCTTCTGAAAGTGTTCTAACCCAGGGGTCAGCAATCTGTGACAAAGCCTTTTGATCCAGTTCATGGACATGGGGGCTCAGCACCAGTCACTTTCCCCATAGCACAGGGGAAAGCACCAATTGCAGACACTTTTTCCCCATACCAGCAGTGGGTGCTTTTCCCTGCCACCAGCATGAGGAAAGTGCTTGCTGCCAGCAGACAGAAAGTACCTGTTGCCACCTCTTTTCTCCAGTGGGTGCAGGGAAAAGCATCAGTGGCGGGCACTCTTCCTCATGCTGGTGGTAGGCACTATTCCCAACGTGGGTGATAGGGTGAAAAGCAGCAGAGCCAGCTGGGTCCTAGTGCCCACTCACCAGCCTACCTCTGACTGAACTGACTGATACCATACTGTGCATACAGCATCACCTAGCATGTATAGATATTTCCGTGTCTCAAAGGCTAGGAACAGACATTCAAAAAGCCTGAGCCGGAATTGATTCAATCTTTGCAGGTTAGTCTAACCTGCCTAGGTTGAACCAGTTTGCAACTGTACAGACATTCCCTGTGGACTGAAGAAATGCAGACACACGCTTGCAGTGGCTCAAGTTAGAAGCTTGTGGGTACCAAAGCAGCCCTCCCTTCCCTTTCATAGTGCAGAGCTGGGGGGACGGGGGATGGTGGCCGGGCCCTGGCAGGATGCTCTGATTAGGGAGGGGTGTAGATCCCCACTCTCCCTGCATTGTCCTAGGCTTTTCCGTACTTGCTGCTCAAGGTGCGGGATTGTTGCCAGCCCCCAGGCTATCACTCTGAGGCAAAGGGGGGCATGCAGTGTGTACATCTGTTGATCATACTGAGCTTTACAATCTCCCTTTCCCTGCTTCTTCATACTGTTTGCAGACCAGACAGGTGAGGGAGTCAGTAGGGGCCTGATAACATAGCGTTTATCATCCCATCAACAAAACAAAGGTGTCTCATTAGTTTAAGATCTTCTTAAACAGCTTTTTCCAAAGAAGGAACTAGTGGGACATCACCAACTGACTTGTTGATTAGCTCCAAAAAGTCCTAAGCGGGCATTGATACTGTTCTGTCTGCCTGTCCCAGTGAAATTGGAGACCCACCCACAAACACCTCTCAGCATTAGCTAGCATACTACATGCTTAGGTTTTCTGGGGCTGGGATCCATGCTCTGGGAGGTGGGAGGGAGAGGGGATCCCTGCTTGAGCAGCAAGGGGTGGAGGTAGGGCTGGGGGAAGCCAGGTAGACCTTGCTGTTCTTGCAGTCTCTGGAACTCTGGCCAGGGAGCGGAGGGGTGGGGCTGGCCCTGTTTTCTAGAGCACAGGCCAGCCCTGCCCAGGGCTGCAAAGCATCTGGGATGTTGGGGGGCCTTTGGTTTAACTTAAACCAAGAAGGAGTCTGGGACAGACATTGCATAAACTGGTTTGACACAAATCAGTTAAGTCTGATACTTCAGTCAACAAGATTTATCTTAAACCAGTTTTGGCCATTTTGAAACTGTTTTCTGTGCACTGAACCTTTGTTCTGTTACAGGTTTAAATCAGTTTCTGATCACTTTAAACTGGTTTATGTGGAATGTCTGTCCCTAGCCAAAGAGCTTGTAATATAAATGACAATAAAAGCAGAGAAAGCTGATTTCCAACAAATCCATCCCTCTTCCCTCCGCCCCCACCCCCCATGCTGTTGGAAGGTCTGATGCTCAGAGAGGTTAAGAGGTTTATTCAAGATTGTGCAGTAAATGGGTTGCAGATCCTTGAAATGAATCCAGAAGTCACTTCTCTCATAATGACTTCTTGATAAAACCCCTTTTGCTTTAGAGTTAGCTCCATTACCCCACTCCTAATTTTGCAGATTCCTTTAGATGTGATTTTTGTTTTTTTTTAAAGAAATTGTGTCCTTTGGGAGAAGATCAAGGAAGTGTGTTATGAAAGTCTTCAATATAGCATGCAGAGCAAAAGGTAGAATTTGTGTAAGTTGCACCTGTTAGAAAGCTGAAAATCTGTGTTACAGATTGCAGTCCTGCCCTTTCCGTGTTACTAGCACCTGAATTGGCAACGATCAGTAAGGATAGACTCTTTCTCTTAAAAAGCAGTCCACTGTTAGTAGATTTCTGCCATTTTAACTGTCCCCAAACCTTTTTTGCTCTGGATTGCAACCATTAAAATAGGAACATTTATGCCATTTATTCTTGATGGAAGTAAGGACACCTGATTCCTTTTATGTTAGCCTTCATATTTAGTTCAGATTTAGTTGCTTTAATGCTGAAAGCTGCATTTGGTTTTGAAATAAATAGATGTCAATTAGTTTACTGGATATTGTGTGAATGTTAGGTGATTTGCTTTTGAAAACAGCTCACTTGCTTAGTGGAACAAACAATTCTGAGAACTGTCTGCAAGCCACAAAAAGAGACCTGTGTGTCACAGGTAGATATAGGGCAGTATCCAGTTTGTGTCCCCTCAGATGAGGGAAAGGGAACAGAGAGAAACCAGTTCTCTTTCTTTCCATTTAGTAAAGTGGCCAGATCATTGTTTGGAATGATCAGGTACACTGGATGCAGTTGGTATTGAGATGAGTTTGTGTCATAGTCAATGAGGTTAATCCAAGGAATGATTATTGCTAATTGAAAACTTTTTCACAATTTATTTAAGGGAAATTAAAAAAATTCCCACCACAAGGGGTAAGGGCTGTTCTGAAAATGTGCAGTGCAAAGGTATCATTTTTCCTACTGTTTATCTGAGAGAAAAATGGTGGGATCCCTGAAAGAGTGCAGCTTGAATTTAAAACAAAATTCAACTTTGTAAACAACTTAAAATTCAAAATTCAATTTAAAATCAAGTTGAGTCTTAACTCCAAAAAGCCACTTAGATTTAAATGTAACTTATTTCCATTTGTAAAATTTTCTCTGTAGAAAACTGCACTTATATGGTTAAGTACTGATTAATGTAATCTTTGCTTTTTTCCTATCCTAGATACTTATGCATTATCCCATTATCGTATCTGTGTGTTCAGTCTTCAATATATTGATCCTAACAACACTCTCTAGATAGGGAAATACAGTAAAAGTCATTATGATGAACCCCTGTGGGACTAGGGGAAAAGTTCATTAATAGAGAACGTTTGCTGTAATAGGTCTAGTTGATTTGCTGCATCATAATAATGAAAAAAAAATCAATTCCTGCTCTTGTGATGTTAGAAATGGGGAACTTCTTGTAAGTAGAATTTGCTATAATGACATTGTACTGTACCATCATCACCATTTTAGAGGTCTCAGAAAATCGGTAAATGAGCAAAGTGGAAGAGGGGTGCAGAGAAAAGGGAGTAACAGAGATTAAGTTCCCCTAACCCAGAGGTTGGCAATTATTTGGGCTGGAGGGCCACTTAGGGAGTTTTGGTGAGCTGTTGCAGGGGGTGGGGCAATGCTGACCTGGCCCATGACAGCTCACCAAAATTCCTTAAGTGGCCCCCTCACCCAAATAAATGCCCACCGCTGCACCATTCCTGCTTCTGCTTTTTCATTTTTTAAACCTTTATTCCTTGAATTAACTTAATAGATTCAGTTTTTTATGAAAGCAAGGAGACTTTTATGGTATTTACCTAGAGTCAGGAAAATGCACAGATATGTCATTTTGTAAGATTCCCTGCAAGGTGCTTGCTCTGCACCTCTTCTGTTGTTTCAAGTCAGGGTCTTTTATTTGCAGATTGCCAAGCATTCAAGAATATCCTAAATAATATGATTTTTGTGATTTGAAATTAATGATGCCCCAAAGAAATTGTAGACCGCTAAATTCTTCTGGTGATTTAAGGTGTTACAAACCCAGGTTGTCTGAAGTGCTGTGTCAGGAAATAATGTTCCTAATTGGTTTACTTTTTTATCTATCCCTTTTTTCTCTTACATTTTAGCTAATGAACTTTTATCGTTGTCAGAAAATATAGTTTTAAAAATGTCTAGCTAGGGCTTAGGCTTGTAAGTAATCTATGTGATCTTAAAAATCTGGGTAAGATATTTTTATAGCTGATTATACCAGTGGTTCTCAAGCTTTAATATGGACTGCCTAAAAACATGTACTCCTAGGAACATTTTTACAAATCTGGAGGCTATTGCTTCTCTGTGCTAACTCTAAAGTTTGCTTGTATAAAAAGTAGTACTAGGACAATATCAGGGTGACAAAATTAAACTATAAAAATGATTTATCTCTGACATTTTGTATCTCCATTTTTCTTCCTAGTGTAAGATTTTGCATGCTTGAATCTTGCATAGTTGCCAACGGCTCCCGTTGCTTTAATCTATGCATATAGTTTCATAGTTTGATTCTGTTTTCCTGTTTACTTGCTACCTTTTCAGGTTTGGCATAATCTGTAAACTTGGTCCTGTTTGAACTTTTAGCTAAGACCCCTCCCCCCCCTTACTTAAGTATTTGTTTTAGTAAAGCATTTATAGTGAATGCATATTTATGAATTGGAAATCTTGGACATTTCCTGCCAGTTTTTTTTTACTTTGTCCTTCCTTGAAACTTTATAGAAATGTTGCTACTACAGTAGTCCAACAGAAGTTTGTACATCTGAAGCGCTTTGCTTTGCTCAGTGTGTCTATAAAGTGCTATTTGAGAACTCTGGATATAAGTGGGACCATTCTAGATACAACATGTTTCATTAAATGTAACTTGTTTCTCTTTTAGGATACAGAACCAATATTTGAAGAGGAGTCTAAACCAATTTATTGTCAGAACTGCCAAAGTATTTCCTTCTGTGCATTTACCCAGAGATCTCTTTTGGTAGTATGCTCAAAGTACTGGAGGGTAAGGATAACCAGTTAATTGAAAGTTGGCTTCTTTCAATAGAAGCTGGTTTGTTTTAAGTTGTCAGTGAAGTGTTTACAAAAATGAAGCTTGGAAAAGTCTGTTTTTAAATCAATTAGCATTCTCAATTCATTGTGTGTTTAATTTTTTAGAAATTTATTGGCTCACTGCATTGACAATGCTGCTTTGTGGTTTGAACATTAACTAAAAATCCTTTGATGGATAGTCATTATGGCTGCCTTGTATGGCACTGAAATATGCAAAATAGTTCTATGCCTCATTTATAAAGTTTGTAATCATGTTTCTTGTTACATTTCATAGACATTATAACTTTTATAATACTTTTCTTGACTTTCTTATGAAAATACATGTGCTAAATATCTTAAGTAAATTCTGCTGTAAGCTAAGTTACTTTAATGCACCTTAGAAACAGAGGTATTTAGAATATTAAATGAACCCCTATCCAGATATGTAAAAAAAAAAATAATGGCGAACTCATGGGAAACTTAGTTTTTGTATAAATTTGTTTCTTCCTAGGTGTTTGATGCTGGAGATTATTCCCTGTTATGTTCAGTTCCCAGTGAGAATGGACAGACCTGGGCTGGTGGTGACTTTGTATCGGCTGATAAAGTGATCATATGGACAGAAGATGGCCAAAGTTTTATTTACAAACTACCAGCCAGGTATTCAGTACTTGAAATAATGGATCACAGGTGGGCTTTGGAGTAAACTTAATTGACATGGAATAAGAGTAAAATGGTGACTCTATTTGGCTTATGAAAAATGTTGTAGAAGAAATAATGCAATGAGAATCTTTCAAAATATGTACCCTCAAAATGTATTCTTATGTTTTGGTACATGGCAACAATGTGTTGGACTGAGTTTCTTATTTTTCCAACATTACCACAGTCCTTTAATTATTGTAGTCACCAGAGAATATATAATTTTAGGAGTCATCTTTTTCTCTTGCCTATATGAAACAAATCAGAAGCATGGAGATGAGAAGCAGCATTTTGTGCTAGGTTTTATAGTTTTATAGTAGCTAGGGTCAGGAGGTCACCTAGCCTGACCCCCTGCCACAGGCAGGAATGAATGCTGGGTTCACAAGACCCCAGACAGGTGATCATCTAACCTCTTTTTGCATTTGCCTAAGATCGGGGCGAGGACCACTTCCCTAGGAAGTTGGTTCCAGATTCTGGCCACCCTAACTGTAAAATATTGCCTTCTGATCTCTAACCTAAACCTATTCTCCATCAGCTTATTACCATTGTTCCTCGTCACCCCAGGTGGTGCTGGGGAGAATAGGACTCTCCCTATTTGCTGATGACCTCCTCTGATGAGTTTGTAGGCAGTCACCAGGTCCCCCCCTCAGCCTATCTTGCTGAGGCTGAACAGGTTCAGGTCCCTCAGTCTCTCTTCATAGGGCCTGTCCTGCTGCCCTCTCACCCTTCTCTGAACTCTCTCCAGGCTGGCCACATCCTTTTTAAAGTGCAGCGCCCACACCTACAGATTCCTTTCTGCCTCTGTGCTTTCAAGAGGGGAACTTCCCGGCCTGTATGTATGCTGTGGATTCCTTCTCCCAAGGTGCAGCAC
>NW_017729024.1:182772884-182773751 GCF_001723915.1 Gavialis gangeticus | reverse complement strand
ACAGATGTGCTCCTTGATGATTTTCTCCAAGATCTTCCCAAAGACCGAGTTGAGGCTTATGGACCTATAGTTACTTAGGTCCTCCTTCCTCCCTTTCTTAAAAATGGGGACCACATTAGCTAGTTTCCAATCCCCTGACACCTGGCCAGATGACCACGAATGCTCATACAGCCGGGCCAAGGGATCCGCGATGACCCCTGCCAGCTCCCTCAACACCCTTGGTTGGAGGGCATCTGGACCTGCAGATTTAAAAATGTCCAGCCCTTCCAGAAGATCCCTAACTACCTCTGCGCTGACCCAAAGCCTGTCAGAGCTATCCCTGAGATTGTCCCTACCTCTGGCAGGAGGGAAGTCCCGGTCCCTGTTCAAGAAAACAGAAGGAAAGAAACTGCTAAAAATATTGGCTTTCTCATCTGGCATAACCACAAGGTTGCCATTTGAGTCTTGCAAGGGCCCTACATTGCCTGGTGCCCTCTTGAAAAAGGACTTTTTGTTGTCCTTTAATCCTGGACGCTAGCCTGAGCTCCATCTCTACCTTGGCCTTCCTAATAGGCCTCCTACACTCACAGGCTGAGGAGGAGTACTCCTTCTTGGTGATAGCCCCTCCCTTCCACTGGTTGTATGCCACCCTTTTAATCCTCAGGCATTCCTGAATGCCTTTGCTGAGCTCTGGGAGTTTTCAAGCACTCTTACCTCCCCTTGCTTTTCTCATGGACTGTTACCCTTTGGGCCTGGAGGATCGCCCCCTTAAGTTACGACCATCCCTCCTGGACTCCCATCTCCTCTACCTTCTGGGCCCTCAGTGCCTCCCCCCACTAATCTCTGAAGCTAATTGAAGTTGGCCCTTCTGAAGTCAAGGGCTTTAGT
>NW_017729024.1:182754412-182762762 GCF_001723915.1 Gavialis gangeticus | reverse complement strand
CGACCATCCCTCCTGGACTCCCATCTCCTCTACCTTCTGGGCCCTCAGTGCCTCCCCCCACTAATCTCTGAAGCTAATTGAAGTTGGCCCTTCTGAAGTCAAGGGCTTTAGTCTTGCTATAAGCCCTTGACACTCTGCACTGGATAGTGAATTCCAGCAAGTGATGATCGCTATTGTTCAGGTGGTCAAGGACCTGCAGTCCCCTCACCAGGTCATCCCCAGTAGCCAGGACCAGGTCCAGCAAGGCCTTACCCCTAGTGAGGCTGTGCACCTCCTGGATAAAGTGAAGGTCCTGTAATGGGTAGTTTAGGTCACCCATGACAGTGACATCCCTTGATTTAACTGCCTCCATAAGCTGACCAGAGAAGTCCCAGTCCAGCTCTTCCCCCTGGTTGGGTAGTCTGTAGTAGACACTCACCATAAGGTCCCTTTCATCACACCCCCGTTGTAGTTTGACCCACAGTGTCTCCGCCCGAACCTCCTCTAACCCGAAGCTAATCCTTGATGATGTGAGGTGCTCTTTGACATAGAGCATGACGCCCCTACCTTTCCTCTCTGTTCTGTCCCTTCTATATAGGGTGTATCCTAAAATGCCCACCGCCCAGTCATGGGTAGGGTCCCACCAGGTTTCTGTGAGCCCTACTGAGTTGGGATTCTTACTTGCAATCAGGAGACACAGTTCCTCCTGTTTGCTCCCCATACTATGAGCATTGGTGTAGAGGCACTTGAGGCCTCCTGAGGGTGCACGCACCTCCCCCCCTACTCCTAGGACTGTTGTGGCCTGTTAGTGAGATTGAAAGGATGATGAGGTTTCAGTAAGGTAAAAGTAATAGTTCAGGGGACATCATAGAACAATAGTTATTTCAGCATATGCAAAGGTGAAAGATAAGACTCAATGGATTTTAAAACATAGTTTCACCAGAAATCTTTTTATTTTAACAAGTTTGTCTTCAAGGTGCCACCCTGCCTTGACTTCATTCAGGCTTTTCATTTACTGTTCATAGGATCATAGGAAAAGTTGGGCTGGAAGGGACCTCATGAAGTCTTCTTGAGCCCTCTGTTCAGCCCTCTTTTCCAGAAAAAATAGCCTTAATTCTTTCAGCCTTTCCTCATAAATCTTATTACCAAGCCCCTAATCATTTTTGTTGCTTTGTGCTGGACTCTTTCTAAACTGTCCACATTCTTCTTGAAGTGTGGGGCCCAAAACTAGATACAATACAGTGCTCCAGGTGAGGCCTCATGAATGCAGAACAGAGTGGAAGAATGACTTCCCTTGATTTGCAAATTACACTCCTGTTAATACAATTCGTTAATAGGGCACTGATTCCCTCAGCTGCCTGAATAGTAATACCAAGGCTGCTGCCCTATGGAGCAGGAATCAAAACACGGTACTTCTGTCTCAGGCAAAAATTCAGCTGCCCTGTTTAATACATGTACCCTAATTTGGGGCATCTGATTTTTTGGGAAGAAGATGCATGCTGTACATGAGAAAAATATGGTATACTGGAATTCATGGTGAATTTGTAACTAGAACAACATTGGTTATACCACTGTAATTGTGTATCGATAATCCTGTTTGACCTTTATAGAAGCCCAGGTGTCTCTAAATGCAGTATCTGTGCCATTTGAAATAGTAACTATAACTTTTTGCAATTATATAAATTTTGGCTGGACATCTATGCTTATTGGGAGAGTAGCTGTCTCTTAATGTGTAAGCTCTGTTTAATTCTAACATGAATATTCTGCATTCAGAATACAACATAAGGATCTAAAAACTCCTTGGGAGAATTGGAAGTGTTGGTTTTAAATCTTTAAAACCCTGATGGCTTTAGATCTTCTTACCTGAAAAATCTCTTTTTTTTCCATCAACATGTGCTATCACAGTTAAGTTCAGCAGAAGGATTTGAGAGCAGATCCCTCAATATAAATGGGAGAGAGCTCCTGCAGTGTGTCGTAAGTCAAGAAGTCCCTGGTTTTGCTGCTTGTTGCCTCTCCGTGGTCCATTGAAGGCTATATTTTTAATCTTCCAACCTTACTACAAAACCAGTCATCTTTCTTTTTCTTTTAAAGAGGAGTAGTTGAGAAGAGGAGATAAATGGATCTGAATTAATTTATGGAATTTTTCCATCACTTTCATTCATCTCAGTATTAGGTGAATTCTAGTTTGTGGAATGTAAGCCAAGAGGACTTACTGTTAAGAGCAATAAATAACTATTTAAAAAAATTAAGAGACAGTGTTTTTTTTTAAAGTAAAATGAATCTAGCAAATGCTGCATTTTAAACAGTGGTATAATAATAGAACTCAATTTCAGGATGTTAAATGTGGCGTATGATTTAGTTTGCTTGTTTGTTTTTATATAGTTGCCTGCCAGCTAGTGATTCATTTCGCAGTGATGTTGGCAAAGCTGTTGAAAACTTAATTCCTCCTTTGCTGCACAGTGTATTGGACAGAGCAAATAAGCAGGTAAAAACAAATTCCTTGTAGCTTTTCCATGCTCTGTTTCAACTGATGTGAAATTGTTAATGTTTTTGAGCAAGTTATCTCTCTTCATTCCCTCCACTTGGCTTTCTTAGTTTCAGGCCAATACCTTTTCAATAACTCCTCCACTGTATGTGTATTTCCATAGTCTCATCTTTCAGAGTAGTTTTTGAATGACAGCTAGGTTTCCTTTGAAAGGTATTATGCTTTGCAACTTCTACATATTATGCTTACAATTTTGAATAGTCACCACTGAGATTATGCCTAAATGGGGAGCTGAGGTCTTGATGCATCTATTACAGATAGATGTCTTTAAGGACCTATCCCTCGTTGGTGAGTGCCTTTTTCATTAGGTTATAGTTATGCTCCCTATTCTTCCTGCTGTCTGGCCCTGAATTTTTTTGTGCATAGTGACACAACTTCAGCCGGAGGAACAGCACTTCTCGCCCTAAATAGTCTATGAATTAGTGGTTATAGTGTTATTAGGGGTGAAAGATAGGGGTTTCAGTTCATTAATGTCAAGAGAAATTGAATCCAAGTTTCCTATTTCTTGTGTGAATGCCCCAGTTAAAGGCAATTGTATAAAGGTGACCTGGTGTTTTACTACCACTTCCTTCTACAGGGCCCTGTTTTATAAGAAAACATCCCAAACCACTTTGATTTTCTCAGTGTATGTTAGACATCAGAGGATATGGGTAAAGAAATATGTGGTTTCTGGATCCTCATCAGGATAGGTGAGGAACTAAATGATGAACTTCTTGAAGTGGGACAGTTCAGGACATGATATGAAGCGTACAACCTTAGATACCTGGAGGTCACTAAAATCAAACTGGGAAGTGTCTAATAAGTTTATATTCCTCTAAAGCAGTGGTTCTCAACCTTTTTTATTTATTTATTTATTTTTAAATGCTGCATCCATCATTATGCTTGAAGCATCCCTTGGAAAATGTCATCTCAAGTTTTTTTTTTTATTCAGTTTTTGCCTACAGAAAAATAGTACAGCAGTTGCAAAGGACTCAGAGGGTATCTATACACGTGCCATGGGGTGGGGGGGGGGGTTTAATTAGAGTGGCTTTGAGAGCCTCTCTAAAGCACCTGCAGCATCATGTGTATTCAGCATCCCATGCTTCGAATTAAAGTGGTGGGGACACTGATATGGAGGCTATTGGAGCGTGCTAATTACCATGCTTCAGTAGACTCGTAGCATAGCTCTGTCATGTGTATAGGTGCCAAGAAAGACCATAACAGGTCAAAATATTTTTAACACTGTGGATTCTCTATTTGTAATCTCTGGGTTTATCTTGAGAATCATGTTTGCACACCTAATAGTGCTAATATTGCATGGTACTCTGTGGCACGCTTGAAATGATCTCATGGCACTCTTGCTTGCCCTGGTACCCTGGTTGAGAACCACTGCCCTAAAGTTAGATGGTTGCTTAATAGGAGCTGTTTCCATGGACATTTTGGACTTCTAGATTGTTTATTGGATTTAAGCCCAAATATATTAACTTGCTCTTGTGTAACTTGACCTTGATATATTTGGTGCTACAAAAAAGTGAGAAACTTAAAAAAACAAACAAACCATTGTATAAATTAATATATTTATTTACCTTACAAATGATTTTGTACCAAGATGGTTACAAACATAAATTTTAGTATTAATTTAATCATTATGTGTGCTCTACATTTAGAGAGTGAAGCCTACATTGTACACAGACAGCAAATACAGCATGTTTCTAATCACATTTGTTTCTTAAACTATATGTCACACCTTCAGTTCTCTTTTGCAGTTAAAATAAATATTTTAACATTTATTCCTCATATATGGCATATCTGTAATGTGTTCTGCAGGTTGATTATGGTTTTTTGTGGGCATTTTATTCTCCAATTCCTGTTTTTTCACAGCAAGATCTGTTGAGTAGACTATGAGAGGAAAGGCAATTGTTAAGGCTAGGCACCTGTTACACGCATATAAAAATATTATCATGTTTTTTTTATTTTACAGTTACTAATTTGTCCTCCTGTCACTCGGTTCTTCTATGGACGCAGAGGATGTTTCCATAAACTTCTAATCCAAGGAGACTCTTCAGGGAGACTGTGTATTTGGAGTGTGCCAAATACCCTTGAGCAACAAGACATTGCTGAAGGTGATTTGT
Source organism: Gavialis gangeticus (assembly GCF_001723915.1). Lineage (NCBI taxonomy): Eukaryota > Metazoa > Chordata > Crocodylia > Gavialidae > Gavialis > Gavialis gangeticus. The sequence continues at coordinate 182,758,127 of NW_017729024.1, read as the reverse complement.
TATCTGAACCTTATCAGCTAGCTTCCTCTAAATCAGGGGTGTCCGAACTGTGGTATGCGTACCCTGGGGGTAAGCAAGACATCAGCCCCCACCATTGGCAGCAGTCATGGCCTGCACAGGCATAGCCGCCTGATGGCCAGTTCCGGGAGCTGCACATGGCGGTAAGGAGTGGAGCCCTGTTAGTCCACCTCTATTGCACAGGGCTCCCCGCAGCCCATGTACAGCTCCCTAGACTTGTGCATCACCAGGGGGGAAGCCCTGCACGTTAGAGCCGGCAGCAGGGCCAGGCTCCCTGCCATCATGTGCAACCCCCAGGACTCTACTGGAAGTGGCAGTGAGCCCTGCTCCCTGCTTCCCGACAGAGTCCTGGAAGCTGCATGTGAGCCCCATGCAATAGAGGCAGGCTGGTCTGGCTTCACTTCTTGCTGCCACATGCAGCTTCCAGAACTGCTTAGAGCTGTGTGCTTCCAGGTGCCTGCATCTGCATGGGCCACGAGCACCCTGAAGGCACACTGAAGGGGCAAGGGGAGGGACTTTTGGTGATAAAGGTTAGAGGCAGGACTTCCAGTCCCAAGATGGCAACCAGGGGGCAGAATACCTGTCAAGGGGTGGTGGGGCTACCCTTGCAGCCCTTGGCAGCTCACTAAAACTTAAACAGCCCTGCAGCCAAAATAATTGCTCATACCTGCCCTAATAGAACTACTCCTTCTTTCTTTCGCACTTTCTGGCTTACCATACTTCTCTCTCCAAAGTATATCTAGGAAGAGCTCTAGAGGCCTCTTCTACCTGCCAGCTATGCTAGTGGCTTTTTCTGCAGCCTCTGATTGTGGGATGTCTTCAGGTGGTAGACCTATGTTGGGAATTACAGTTCTCCCTGGCCAACATGAGAGTCAGCTAAGAAAGATTCCACTCCAGCTCTGCCTCCGGGCAGGGAGTAGGTCGGTGGGTTGGCCTTGATAAGTAGATTGAAGCAGCTTTAGAACTTCTACTCCCTACTATACCAGCTTTCCCCTTGTCTCTTCCTCTTTTTGCATTGTTGAAACATCTGACAGCATCTCATCTGTCTGCTGCTTCCCATATGGTCCTGGCTGCAAAAGCAGCCAGAGTCTCCAGGCTCTCCCTTCCTCCTTTGTACAGTGAAGCAGTGGGGAGAGGGGTGTGTGTAGGTGGGAACAGAAGGAGGTCTCTGGCAGTTTAGAAGTTGGACATCCACATGTTCTAGATTTTCCCCTCTCTCTGCTGCCATTGCTTGTTATTTTTGTTGCCGTTTCAGGCAAGCACCATTGAGCATCTTTTATGTCATCTCTTACGTGCAGGAGAAAAGATTATGCAAGTTACTCACAGTTCTATAAAAAAGTTTTTCTTTCAGTCATGCCTACAAAAACATAATTTATAGTTAGAGAAATATGTTGTTTAATAATTTAAATTATCATACCAATTATCATATCAATTTTAAATTATGAACAAAAAAGTATTGTATGTATATCTTTCTTGCACTATGCTTGGAAGCAGATGTTTTTGTTTCTTCAGTTTCTTATAGTTGTTTCGACTTTGAATGAACTAATTATTTAATTGAAGTAAATGGAGCAACAGAAAATATTGTCTTTTTGTTTGCTTTTTACTCACTACATCAGTTTAGTGTTTCAGCAAACTTGGGTTTGAGGTGCTTAGCCATTTCAGTGGTTTGGCTTTCTTTGAACTTTCAATAGCAAATGTACTGGTTGAACATTTATCTTCTATTTAATTTAAATGGTTTTAAGAATTATAGAAAATTTAGGCTTGTTTAATCTAGTACACTTGTCTTAATTTTAAGTAGTTTTTTTAATAAAGAAAAATTAATATAAATAAAAAATACTGGGTTTTTTTTAACCCAGCTGACCCACAGTGTTTATCAGGAGAGTTTTGAAGCTATTAACTGGGTCTGTTTCACAAATTTAAGTTACGTTAATTATTGCTGCTGAAGTAAGTATCTCTTCTTGTTTAAATTGGACACATTATTTTTCAGTTCTTCTACCACCCTGTTTAGTGTTTGTATGTGTGTTTATGGCTGCATTTTTGTGGTGGGTAAATTAATTCCACTATCTACTTTGTATTTAATTCATGGGATGGTGTTAGTGTTGAGAGAGGGGATTTGGAATCTTATCAAGGAAGCTGCTGAAAAAAGAAAATAATCTTATTTTTATAACTTTTTTTTTTAAACAGGGTTGCAGATGACAGTTTCAACTTCCTTGCAAGAAGCTTTTAATAAACTCACTCCTCATCCTGCTGGAATTATCGATCAATTGAGTTTAATACCAAACAACAGTGAACCACTCAAAGTTACAGCTAGTGTGTATATTCCAGCACATGGACGCCTGGTTTGTGGTCGTGAAGATGGAAGCATTATTATTGTGCCAGCAACACAAACTGCTATAGTTCAGCTTCTTCAAGGAGAGCACATGCTCAGGAGAGGTATGCAAACAAATATTAGACATGCAAAGATGATCATCTTCAAGCTACACTGATATACAAAAGACTCTCAGGAGACCAGCACTTTTCAGCACCAAGTCCTCTTACAAATCTGTTTCTAGAATAGGGGTGGAAAAGAAAAGGAACCTTGGTGATCCCCAAATTCTTTTATCTGTGGGGAAGTCTGCTATGTAGCTTAAATAGTCTATTTAATAGAATCATAGTGTTGGGACCTCAAGGCTCATCTGATCCAACTTCCTTCACAAATTCATGAATGCTATTCCTAAAATATGCTAAAGTATGAGCTAGTGTATACTAAAACGTACTAACTAGGTACTGGCTTCCATCTTTGTGCTCTAAGGAAGAGAAGGTTGTACGGAGGTTTGAGAATCCTTCCCATCTCTAATGTCCTTGTGCAGATGCAGCAGGCAAGCACAGTTGAGCACTGGGACTCCAAGATGCATGTGGAGATTAGAGAAGACACCTTAATGCACTGGTGAACAGGCATGCCTGGGAAAATCTGCCACATCCCTCAGAAGTCTGCTTGACCTACAAGTGGGGGTTGTATGAGGAAAAATTCTGTTCTGGAGCACAACTACTGAATACAGCCTGCATAGGAAGCCAGTGTATTAACACCATTTGGGCCTTGATTTTACCTAATGCTGTTGTGCTTTAGAATTTTGGAACAAATTATTATTGTTTTTAATAGGGATGCACTGATAGAGATTTTTTTGAGCTAATACTGATGGCCAATATTTAACAGGCCATATCAGCTGATACAGATCTGATTGCTGATATGTGGCCTGGCAGCATGGCGAGCAGCATCCGGCTGGTAAGTCTGTTGTGGGGGAAGGAGTGAGGAGGGTGGAAGGGGTGTGGGGGGGCCAATGGAGGCCTCTGCAGTAAGGGAGAGAGTGGGGCTCGGGCAGGGGCAGGTGCTGCACAGCTTAGGTGGGATGGAGGCACGGCTCATCTGGGGATGTTGGGGGGGAATGGTTCCTGCCACTGCACACACCCCAGGAGGGCATGGGGGGGGTGAATAGGGGTGCATGTGCACCCCATGAGTGGTGGTGCACCCCCTACAAAAAGGTGCTGCTAACATTTTCATCAGCACCTGTGGGCTATCGCCGCTCACCACCCCCTGCCCCCTGCTGCTCATACCACCGGCGGTGTCTGCGGGCAGTCAGCAATCCCCGCTGGTTGTAGCCAATGCTGCTGGTGGCGTCTGTAGGTGGTCACTGACCCCTGGTTAGCACTCATCACCCCT
>NW_017729024.1:182737105-182749412 GCF_001723915.1 Gavialis gangeticus | reverse complement strand
GGTGGGGGTTTACAGTGAATTTTGGGGTGGTTACAGCCCACCCCATAGTCCCCCTCCCAGCACTACCACTGCCCCTCCACATGCAGCCCCAGCCCAACCCCCCCCACTGGGAGGAGCCTGGCACTTCCCCCAGCCCACAGTGGCAGCCTGCCCTTACCCCACTCACAGATCCAGGGGGCACATGCCCCCTCCCCCATGCTCTCCTGGGATGTGTGCGGCAGCAGGAGCTGCCCCCCTCCCTCCCTGAGTCCCCCGGACGAGCCGCTCACAGATCTACCCTGTGTCCTGCCCCAACCCAGCTGTGCAGTGCCTGCCCCAGCGCGAGCCCCTCTCGCTCCCTCACTGTGGGAGGCTTGGTCTGCCCCCCCACATGCCCCTTCCCCCACAGCAGACTTGCCAGCTGGACACTGCTCTCCACGCTGCTGGGCTGCACTCTTGGCCACCTGCATGCTAAGCTGCAGCTGCGCGCATGCATGTGGCATTTATTGCTGACATTATCGGCCACATCAACCTAAAATAGCTGATTACTGATAAGGTCAATTTTTCTTTTATTGGTGCCAATGATATAGGACCAATGTATTGGTGCACCTCTAGTTTTTAATACTTACAAGTGCAGGTAAATGAAAAAGCTAGTTTACGATCATATTTGTAAAAAGGTCAGCACATTACTTGCCTGTGCTTTATATATTTTATACAGCTGATGACTCTGCAAAAAGAGGATTTTAAAAAAGTGCTTTTTTTTTTAGTTGTCCTTGATGTTTATACCTTTTTTTTGTCCTTAGAATGCTTATCCAGATGCCCATTTCACTGTACCTGTGTGAGCTTTGAGAACATTTTGCCTTAGTGGTACCTGTGTTGGATGTATGCTCCCTGTTTCTTCTAGTTGTTCATACTGTGGGTATAAAGGGTATCCACACTTCCCAACCCCTTAGTTCCTTGTAACTGTCTTGGCTTCAAATAAAGCTGTAATCTCATCAGACTGCATTTTTAGCTTTATAGGTGCTCTTAGCACCTGATTTTTTCCCCCTTTTTTTTTTTAACCTTATTTTGGACTTCTTAAAAGAGGATCTTTTGGCCTGTTCCATTTGGTTTCTTACAAGATGAATGAGGCTTCATTTTTCCCCCTTCACTTTGGCTAGAGAGGTCAGTTGTCCTTTGGCTATTTTGTCTGAGTCAGGGATCAGCAACATGTGGCCTGTGGGCTAGATCCAGCTCATGGAACCACGGAATCCAGCCTGAAGAGCTGCAGGGCTTTTCCTATGCTCGTGGCCATGCTGTGGCTGAGCAATGAGGAGCTGCACCTGAACCACTGTTACTTGTCCCCTCCCCCTGTCTCCCTCCCCTTTTCAAGGCTGCAGTCTGGCATGGCTTCCAGCCAGAAGTGAGCTGGGCTGCAGCTGGGGGCGGGGGGGCTGGAAGCTGTGCTCTTGTGGCTGGGTAGCCAGGCATTATTGCCCTGGTAGAACTTCAGAATCTCTGAGTGCCTAGGGTCTTCCATTTCATTTTAACGGGATCTGAATCTAATTCTCATAGACCTGGTGACCCACCTCTTGAACTACTGTATTCACTCAAATACAAGATCAGCCCGTCCCACCAGTCGACATGGGGTAAAAAGCCCAATGTTGTACATTAGTATACAAGGAAGCCGCCTTTAAATACATTGCTGATCTTTGAAGTACAGGTAAAAGCAACATCTGCTCCATAATGAAAACCAACCCTGAATTTGATTAAAAGCAGCTAGCACTGAGCATGACTGTAGAACACATGACCCATATTGGGCCAACATACTCATGAGAAGCTACCACAGGACTACTTTAGTGCAGCCTGTCTGAATGAGATATGTGGCCGTGCCCATTGTATTCAGTCCTCATCAGCATCAACTCTTTTTCAAGTCAGGGTGAGCCACTACACTGAATACATTTCAAGTTTGTCTTCACTTCCACAGCTGAGTTGTGCCTTTCCTTTCCATTTCTAATCATTCCTGTTTCTTCACCAGCCTTTAAGTGTCTGGCAAACATCACCAAATAGGGTCACAAACAGTTCAACAAGAATCCCTGTATCACCCCTTCTCTCAGCCTGGTGCATATGATTAATGTGGCTCTGCCCTCCATGAGGGAGAGACCTGGTTGCCCTCTATCTCATTGGCGTATACATTTTTGGAGAATCCCAGGGTTTGTGACAAGAACACCCAGTTCCAATCAGGAGTGGGCGCCAGTTGGTACATGGATCCTTTGTGGGGGCTGTCTGGAGTGTACACACATACTGGGAAGTGCTGAGCTGTGGGATCATCATGGCTTGAAATGCTGTTGACTGTTGAGGCCCAGGCCAATGAATTATGTGGTAAATCATGACTAGAGGTGCACTGATATATCAGTCTGATATTGGATTGGCACCAATATAAAGAAAATTGATTGTATAGGAAATTGTCCTGATGTGGCCAATAAATGCCCCATGCATGCATGCAGCCACAGTGCAGCATGTAGGCTGAGAGGAGCATAGCCTGGAAGTTTGCAGAGCTGCATGCAGCTGGTAAGTCTGTTGTGGTGGGAGGGGCATGGAGGGGCAAATCAAGGCTGTCGCGGTGAGGGAGGGGCTGGGGCTGGAGCAGGTGCTGCCCAGCTGGGGTGGGCACGGGATGGAGCCATAGCTTGCCCAAGAGGTGGCTCCTGCCACTGCGCGTAACCTGGGAGGACATGGAGAGTCCTTGTGCTCCCAGATCTGCATGGGGTGAGGCAGGCTGCCACTGCAGGCTGGGGCTGGGGCCCTGCTGGGCTCCTCCTGATGGGGGTTGGGCTGGGCTGTTCTCGGGGTTGGCAGTGGTGGTGCTGGGAGGGGGAATTGGGCTTTGGCAAATTTTGGGGAGGCTATAGTCCCAGCCCCATACTCCCTCACTGTGTTGCCACCACCCACCCTAAGCCCCAGCCTGGCACAGTCCCAGCCTGCAGCACCAGCCTGCCCCACCCTGCCTCACGCAGATGCCGGGGTCATACACTCCCCCATGTCCTTCCAGGGTGTGTGCAGCTGTGGGAGCTGCTCCGCCCCCACTCCCCACACCCTCTAGATGATCCATTTGTGATTTTGTCCCATGCCCTGCCCTGGCTGGGTAGCACCTGCCCTACTCCTTCCCTTGCTGCAGGGGCCTCGATCAGACCTCCCCCCCTGCCCCACGCACACACAACACACTGCTTTTCTTTCCTCTTCCCTTCCACCACAACAAACTTACAAGCTGGATGCTGCTCTTCAAGCTGCCAAGCTGTGTATCAGAAATCAAATTGGTATCAGCTGATCTGCCTCCTTAAAAATCAGCTATTAGTATTGGCCCTAAAAATCTGTATTGGAGCACTGCTAATCATGGCCTTTTTGGCTTTGGACAAATATTGTGCATAGTTTGTAGTCTCTCTAAGTAGGTGCTAAAGTGCTACTTAAAAGTATGTTTATGGAATACCTGTGCTAAAACTTGTAGCAGTTTCAAAAATAGCTCAAATGCATCAATTATGGATGAATTAAGTCTATGGGTACTAAGTGCAAATTTATACAGTTATGTTAATTTCAAGGTCAGTTTTTTTTTTTTTCAGATTTCCTCCCTTCCAAGAGAGAGCAGGGTCTGACAGTAAGGAGGAGGAAAGGGTTGAAGGGGGAAGAAACTGGGGAAGGAGGGTGGGGGGAAGAAGGCAAAGGGGCTACCTGTCCCCTCAGATTTCTTTTCCTTGCTATACTAGTGAGAGGTTGACAAAGTCAGGCAAACCTCCAATAATTAGATTTTATACCTGGCAAACTATAACAAATTTATAATTTTCCAGGTGTAGAATCTATTGGGGGGTCATTTCATAGTCAGGGTCATCTTCTACTTGAGTAACTATGGTAATTGGCAACCTGCTTGTTGTTCCATTTGTATAGAACACTGACTGGTACTCAACCTCTGGCCCATGAGGCAGATCCTGCCTCCAGAGCTGTGTCATCTGGCTCATGGGTCTCCCCGCGGGTCCAGAAACTTGGTAGTGGAGGAGCTGTGCGAACATTAATTGCCATTCCCCTGCTGCCCAGTTTCCCATGTTTTTCTCCTTTAGGGAAGAATCCCTTTTTTAAAGTTTGTTCATGACCGTTTCATATGTTTTTGCGATGCCACTTTTGGGTCACAACCCAGGGGTTGAGAAATGCTGGTTTACAAGACCCTTGATGAGAAGGGTGGAGAGATGCAGGTGCTGATGGCTGTGTACAGTGACTTATTTCTACGTTAAATTTCAAACTCTTTGGCATGAAAATGAAAAGTATAATGCACTGACTAAAACAGTATGGCGTCATCCCTAGTCTGGCTGGTATACAGTCACACGGGTAATATATATGAATATTGTGTATTTGTTCAAGTTTCCAGAGGTCTGGGTTTTATGATGATGAAGGTGTTTTCCTTCTGACAGCCTCCTGATATAGGTCATTCTGTTGTCATTTTTTCATTTAAAGGTGAAAAAACAATTGTTTTTATCTTTCTTCACTTTTTCAAGTTAAAAAAAAAAAAGGTCAAGAAGAGTTCAGTGCAATGTAAAATGTCATGAATATTTAAAAATAGGAATGAAAATTCACATATAACTTAACAATAGTTCCTGCCATTTTTTAATTCTGTTTTAAAATGTGAAACAGAAATGTAAAACCTATTGTTTAGTATATGTGAATTAATGGTTTGTTTTATTTTAAACCTGCTTCTTTTTCCCCCTTTTTTAATTTTCTAGGTTGGCCACCTCACAGAGCTCTCAGAGGTCATCGTAACAAAATCACATGTTTACTGTACCCTCATCAGGTTTCATCTCGTTATGACCAAAAATATTTGGTATCAGGTGGTGTGGATTTTTCAGTCATTATATGGGACATATTTTCTGGCGAAATGAAACATATTTTCTGCGTGCATGGCGGAGAGATAACGCAGCTCCTAGTTCCACCGGAAAATTGTAGTGTAAGTGTAACTAACTAAATACATGCTTGTATCATAAATACCATCTTCTTTCAAAACTTATATAAATCAAATCCTTCTAAAGATTGTGAATATACACTGATACATTGGAGAAAACACAAAGGATTTATGCTTTGGGTGGCTTATGTTGGTCAAAGCATAATTCCCTGACGTTTAAAAGAAGTTAACTTCTGAGTTAGAAACAAAACAAACTACCCTGTGACTTTGATTTTTAGCTCGTTGGACAATTAAGAGTAGTTTAAGCAAAGCTTTATTTCTTTTTAAAAAGCAATTGGTATTCTGTCTAGTACATAGCATCAGCAGTGAGCCATATGTTCTGTAAGAACCATGAAGACAAAGTCCCAACTGGTGGTGAGAGGGGAAACAATAATGCCTGTCAGTTTAGTGCTCAACTTGGTTGTTCTGTAATTTATTTATTTTTTTGCTAAAGTCTGTTTATCTTGCATTTCTATGTTTATGATATTAAAGCCCTTTCACATGGGTGTTAAGAGAGGCTGCAAAGGGAGGTGCTGATGGTAATGAAATGTGAACATGGCCCCAGGTCAGGAGAAAGCAGAGACAGGAGTGGTAAAGCACAGAGAGGGTGGTTACTTGTGCAGCTCTTACAGTGGGTAGGACTATTCAATCTTGTTACTTTATTATCTCATGCTAACCATATTTTGCTCGAAACACTTTCTGTCAATATCATGTTGCTTTTGTTTTAAAAACTGAGATTTAATCTAAGCTTCTATAATTGCATGCATTCCTTGATACCCTGCAATATGTAGGTTGTACTGTTGATATTTTTGTCTTCCCTAGTGTGCATAAAAATTGATTAATAACACAGTAGAACCTTGCTAGCTCACATTAATGAACTGGGAGTATTGTTGCAAATTACTGTTCTTAAAATTAAAAACAAGTTTCTGAAGTATCTTTGGTGAAAACTGAAGCTGGGTTTTACTTGAACCTGTAATCAGCCAGAATATGGTATTGCATGCTAAATTATACATTAGGAAGACTTAGTAGAATAAAGCTTTACTCTTAGATAACAGAAGCAAAGGCTTGTCTACAGATCTGTCCTCAGGACCGAACTCTGAATTCTGTCTTAATTGCTACCTTGAAGTTAGACTCAGGGGCAAAAGGGCACTTATTTATATTAATAATCTGACTTATTTTATTGACAGTAATGGTAATATATCTTCCATGCTTTGACCATCCTGCTTTCCTCACTCATCGCTGTATATGCCCCAGCTTTAGTGCCTTTTCTATCTTTGTAATCTGCAAGCCTTCTTACTCTTTCCATCCTCATGCTTGTTCTTATTACCTCTCCTTTGACAATTTATAGAATGTGGTTGTCAAGTCCATGGCCCCGGGGCTCTTGATTGTTGTTTCTAAGACAAGTTTTGTTCAGAAGGAAATACGTTCTGTGTACAAACATTCATTTCTACTGAAAGAAATTTCTTTTGATAGAAAAATAACTTGGGAGCTGGACTGTACAGATGGTCCTTCAGTGCCATGGCTGGAGAGCTTCACAGGCAAGCATTCCAGCAAGGGAGCACTAGAGAGCTGTTTCCTGAGCTGCCCCTTTTCCCAGGGAGCCCATTAATTGTCTCTTCTCTTCTCCTTTGCCTGGGAAAGGGGCTGTCTGTTAAGTGGAAGCTAGCAGCTGGTGAGAAGCAACAGTTGCCATAGATGTTCAGGAAGGGTCCCCACCCCGGGAGAATGCTCCTATATCCCACCAGTTGCTGATTGGCAGGAGAGGGCACATTCTCCCATAGTAGATGTCCCCTCTTTTAAAAATTTTTAAAAATTAGCACTAAATATGGTCTCCTTTTTCATCTTTATTTAATTGTAATAACTATGGTAAATTAGGGCCTTCATATTGGTTTAAATACCAAATCCATTTTTTTAAAACCACAATCTATCCTGCTTCTTTCAATTAAACATGACAAAAATTAAGGGTAGCCATGTGTTTGTATCTTCTCAGTTTTTAAAGCTCCTCAGCCTTCCCCTTGAAGGAATGTATTTCGTAGGCTCTAGGAATAAGCAAGTTGTGGAGAAAACTATACTTTCGTATACTGCAAGATTTTACTCTATGAATCGGTTATCTGAATTTTATCTAACACTTAAAACCATACACTAGAAAATTATTGTTTATTGATCTGCATAATTTTAAATACTCCTTTAAAAGTGCTAAAATATAATCCCTAGTCTTCCTTTTTCTTTGAGTAAGCTTTTATGGCCAGATTTAAGAACCCTTGGAGAACCCAGTTGGCAGTGCAACTGCTGCCAGCTTGAAAGCAGTGCAGATGAGTTACCATAATAATTAAGCTTTTTTGTTACAGTTCTGTTTTTTCCTCCAGAGTTTAAAACTGGCATCCTTTTCAGAAAAGCACATAGTATATTGATTTGTCTCATCAGCTTTGCTTCAAATGGTAATTTAACAAGTGGAAGAATTACTTCTACCTTAATGACCTGTTCAGTTGCTCTGGTAGTTTAGAACATATCAGTAGATGTGCTTAAAGACCAAAGAGCCTGGATGATGCTTAAAAAGTGAAGAGCACAGTCTGAGCATGTTTGCTAAATCCCAAGCAAACATTCCTCTGAGCGTGTGAGAGCTAGCCACATTATGTGCTGATTATTGAATTACTATATCTCTGCTCACTTGGTTCAATAAAACCTCACCTAACTCCTGACCAGAACACTTATTTAGTATAGCGTATATGCAGGTTATACTTTATGCCATGTTTAGTAAGAAGTGTTTGTTTCTTTCTGTAGAAGCCTTTTTAAAAATCTAACTGAGACCCATAGTATACAGTGAAGCACTGATTCTTTCACTCAAAGGCCATCACTAATATATTTTTCACAGGTGGATTTTTTTTCTCGTATTTTAGTTTTCAAAAGTAAACTTTACAAGGTAACTGAGGGAGAATAATAATGAGCATAGATTTTTGTCTGTGATGAATATTAATGTATAGTAAAATAAATGTTAGAAACATATGGACATAAATTAATGCTAATTAAATATTTGTATATTTAAATAGTGCCACCATTGCCTTTATACCAGAGCTGCCCAACTTCTGGGTCGCTGGGGTCTTCAGCCCCGATATAAGGCAATGTGACCTTCCTGTCAAGCCCCCTTCCTCTTCCTCCTCTACACACGTACCCCACCCCCCAGATGCACCACGCAAGCTTTCTTCCTCCCTCCCCTTCCTCTCCAAACACTTACTCCTTTCTATAACTTTACACAAATAATTCTATAGACTATTTGTATAAATCAAGATTTATAGGATCAAGACCTGAATGTGGATGATGATGCTGATACTTTTTCTGTTTTCCATTTTTCATGAAACTGTTTTCAAATAGCTTTTAAAATAACTGAATCACAAAAAGTAAGCTGTAGAGGGCACTCTTGCATACATGGAGTAGCAAATATATATCATTCTAAGTAAAGAACATCTATTTTGGAGGAATACCCTTTTTTTAAATTAAATTTAAAACTGATTTTCATTCTGCATACTTGGATGGAATACTTTGAATCGATTAGTAAAGCTTAGACTTGGTTAACTTTTGTTGAGTGTATATTTTGCTTTTCTTTTTAGTAGTCTTATGTTGACTAGCGCTTGTCTTAAGTCCTAAAAAAAATGGTAATCAAATAAATACTTTCCCATGCTTTTCATACGTTAAGTTGTACACTGATGAACAATTTGTTGTTGTTGTTTCTAAAAGGACAGTAGTGTCCCATGCCTTGCCCTGTCAAATGTTAATGAAGATGTTCAAGACACAATTACTGTCAATATTTTAGAACAAGTCAAAACAGCAGTGAAACTAATCATGTACATTTTCCTTCATTTCCAGCTGGCCAAGGCATGATATTAATGCAAGGTCTTTATGCTTTAGAATCCTGCTCTGTGGTCTATATATCTATACTTTTGATGCCTATTTAGCACTGGGCATGTTTTTCCTAATGTACACTTGTATATAACTTTGATATCACTGTAAGATTGTGGATTTCATAGTGCCTTGGGCATGTGTTGTGCTTTTGAGGTGTCAAAGAATTCAAGGGGCATGTTCTTTCTCCAATTGAAGCTGGTGTGAAAACTCTGTTTGGACCAGAATATAGCTCATCTGGTGCACTTTCATTGTGCTTGTTTAACAGTTGCAGAATTTGGTATTTATTGACGAGAAGAGAATATCTTTGGTTATGATTCATAACTCGTGATAGAGGTGATGTCTTTTATTAGACCAACTAGATTTTTGCAAAAAAGTTTCTTTATTTTGCCAGCTTTTGGGCATAAGCACCCTTCTTCAGGCATAGGAGAAAAGTTTGTAAAAGTTCTTCTATGAAATGAAAGTTCCTGTTTCATAGGAGAGTTGAAGGTGTGGTAAAATCTCCTGTTTGGAACACTTCATTTTATGCAGATTAGGCTCAGAGAAAACGGATCTTACGACAACAGGTTGAGAGCCATGGGGCTCTTTAGCCTGGAAAATCGCAGGCTCAGGGACAATCTGGTGGCCACCTATAAGTTTATTGGGGTGACCACCAGCATCTGGGGGAACGTTTGTTCACCAGAGGGCCCCAAGGGATGACGAGGTCAAATGGTCATAAACTACTGCGAGACCGTTTCAGGCTGGACATAAGGAAGAATTTCTTTACTGTCCGAGCCCCCAAGGTCTGGAACAGTCTGCCATCGGAGGTGGTTCAAGTACCTACAATCAACACTTTTTCAAGAGCAAATTGGATGCTTATCTTGCTGGGATCCTATGACCCCAGCTGACTTCCTGCCCTTTGGGCGGGGGGCTGGACTCGATGATCTTCCGAAGTCCCTTCCAACCCTAATGTCTATGAAATCTATGAGAAGTTGGAATAGTCGGGTTACCTTAAAGTTGTTTGGTGGCAAGCAGGAGGTAGAGTAATATTTCCTTCTGGTTTTGATGTTTCATATTTTACATAACCCTTTGGTTATGATTGGATTTTGGAAGTTGTTGATGATTTTGGGCTGAGGGTTTGTTTCTATACTAGTAGAACTCATGATTCAATATCTCCAGATGCTATTGTAAAATTACCTCAATCTAATTAGTATTTGTTTCTATTGTGTTCCTTTAGGTGTGTTTTTGGATGGATTAAATTGAAACCACATTTTTATAATATTAAATGCATAGTATTAACCTAAAATACTAAAATAACTCATATCCCATAAATACTTTTATTTGACACTGTGTTCTTTGGACTTCCCACTGAGGATGATGTCTGAATCAATCCTATGCACAAGTCTTCATAAGTATTGTGCCTCAAGTCTATATTCAGAAAAGTAATTTAAATGGGCACTTGAAATTTAACAAATGTTTCATTCTTTGCTGAGCCTGAATTCTATGTTGTATGCTATAACAAATACTAATTGGATAAATTATTACTGTGTTTGAATTGTTATTAGTAAAGTGGATGTAAAAACATAAAAGAAAATATGATGAATGCAGTTTTAAAATTATTTGGTTTATTGATTAGTTACAAATCCACAGTTTTGTGCTTTCAGTTATTGTGATAGAAAAATCACAGCTTATGCTAATAGAAAATTAAGGTATTGACTTAATGGTTTTTCTTGCAAAAAATATTGTTTTGAAAAGTCAACTAAATACAAAATGAAACTTGAAGAATATTAGATGCCTGTTCTGATAGAAATGCCCTTCAAAATCTTTAGCTTTTATTGGATATATTCTGGCCATTTGAAATAATTAAATAAAGAAAGAAAGTAGAGATGAAGTCTTCCTAGCGACACTTGATCTATACTGTTGTTGTTGTTGTTGTTGTTGTTGTTGTTGTTGTTGTAGTAGTAGTACTAGTATGGACTTAAACTTTGTCTGTACAAGTAGAGCTCAGTTGAAATCAGTGGCACAGGCTTGCTGCAGGACTGCAGGCAGTGTCTTTCTTTGTGTTGGGTAAGCCATTTCATTACAGGAAAATGATGAAGACCAACAGAAATTAAGAATAAATAACCCTGCTCAGATTCCTCATAATGAAAGAAAGAAAAAAATATTAATGTTGTTATCCTAGCCATAAAACTAAGTCACAAAAAGCAGCAAGTCAACTTTTTGCATTAACTGTTTATTGGGGTCCTGAACAGGGTGGAATTGGATCACATTTAGGTGTCTACATCTACTTAGGCGGAATAGGATCTTATATTTGTCATCATTTCTGTAAAACATAAATTTTTATTATCCATCATGTACCTTGGGTGGTCTTATAAAAAGTCCTACAAAAATCAAAGTAATAGGTGCATGATAAATACATATATATGGTTTATTTTTGTCTTCAGGCAAGAGTCCAGCACTGCATTTGCTCTGTTGCCAGTGACCACTCAGTAGGACTTCTGAGTCTGCGAGAGAAAAAATGCATCATGCTTGCTTCTCGTCATCTTTTCCCTATTCAAGTAATTAAGTGGAGACCTTCAGATGATTACCTGGTGGTAGGATGTTCAGATGGATCTGTATATGTCTGGCAAATGGACACTGGTAAGATGAAATACAAGTACATTGAAAAAATATTCCTTTATTGAGGGCTAAATTCTGTCTCTGAGACATGCTGATAGTTCTGTATGACTACATCTCAGAGCAAATAATTATAGATTCTTTACCATGAATTTATCTTTAGGAAATATGACTTTCAAGTATTGAGTGTTCCTAAGAATTTTTAGTGTTGGTAGCTTTTAAATACAGTCAGCAGTTGAAATTAACTTGATTATATTTAGAGAAATGTAATTAGTCTTGGGTATTTTTTCCCCAGTTATTTTCTCACTTGTCTTTAGGCAGATCAGTTAACACACTTGAACTGGCAGCTGCTGAAGAGACAGATTTAACTATTACTGTTTGTTCTCAAAGGAAGAAGCATGCTATAGAAGCTAAAGCACAGAAGCTGAAATCTGAGGGGGTTTTCCCTTCTTAGTTGTGCCATTAATTGCCTGTGTGACTGTTGGCAAGTGATTGAACTTCTCTCTCCTTCAGTCCCCTCATCTGTAAAGTGGGAAATAATTATATTTACGTACTCACAGGGTATTTTAAGACTTCAGTAGTTTTGTAAAGTGCCTTAGGATCCTCTGAAGTACTATTTATATGTATTTAAGTATATTTAACTGCACCAAAGACAACGTCGAATTTAAGATGATTCTCCCCCTCCAATAATTGTATTCCATACATAGAAAATTTATAAATGTTTTAATTTTTTCCATGTATCGAATCTAATTGTTGGAGGGTTTTCTTAAATTCATCGGCTCCATGTGGCAGATGAAAGCAGCAACAGGGAGTGAAGGGCCATACCCTGGTGCCTTACCACCCTTGCATACCCATACCCCTTGCTGCCCCTGCCCCCCC
>NW_017729024.1:182734269-182737093 GCF_001723915.1 Gavialis gangeticus | reverse complement strand
CCCCCCCTTGCGCCCCCCCCCCCCCCCCCCCCCAGTGCCTGTCTCCCTCCCACTTCCTTCACACCAGTTCTTGCCCTCCCTGCCACTGGTTCTGTGCCTACTGCCAGCTGCTTGCTCCCCTTACTGCTTGGCCACCACTCCATACTCCACTCCCCTCCACACCGTCCCTCTGCCACTTACCTTCTGCAGCTGCTTTGGCTCTGGCTTCAGGACAGTCACTAGAGGCCTGACCCCAGCCCAGCCAGGCAACATCAGTGGCAGCAGCTTCAGCCCTGGTTGGGTTGAGGGTGTTTTACTACCCTCAGCCCAGTGCTTTAATACCATACCAGTGAGACAGTTCTTCTTAATATCTAACATCAACTTCCCTTGCAACTTGAAACCATTGCTCCTTCTGTCATCACTGAGAACAGTCTAGCTTCATCCTCTTTCAAACCTCACTTCAGGTAGTGGAAGGCTGCTGTTAAGTCCCCTCTGTCTCCTCTTTTTCTAGACTAAATAAACCCAGTTCTCTCAGTCTTTCCTCATAAGTCATTTCTCCCAGCCCCCTCACCATTTATGTTGCCCACTGCTGGACTCTCTCCAAATTTGTCAACATCCTTTCTGTAGTGAGGAGCCCAAAACTAGACACAGTACTCCAGATGTGGCCTCCCATTGCTGAATAGAGGGGAATAATCACTTCCCTTGACCTACTGGCAACACACCTACCAATGCAGCCTGGTATGCTATTAACCTTCTTGGCAACAGGGGCCCACTGTTGGCTTATATTCAGTTTATTGTCCATGGTAACCCCCAGGGCTTTTCTGCAGAGCTGTTGCCCAGCCAGTCAGTCCTCTGCCTGTACTGGTGCATGAGATGGTTCTGTCCTAAATGCAAGACTTTGCACTTGTCCTCATTGAACCTCATGAGATTTCTTTTGGCCCAATCCTGCACTTTGTCTAGGTCACTGAATCGTAGACCTACTCTCCAGCATATCTACTGCTCCCCTCAGGTTGGTGTTATCTGCAAACATGCTGAGGGTGCACTCTGCCATCTTCCTTATCGTTGATGAAGACGTTGAACAAAACCGGCCCCAGGACCTACCTCTGGGACACTCCACTTGATACCAGCTAGACATCGAGCCATTGATTACTGCTCTCCGAGCCTGATGCTGCAGCCAGTTTCTATCCACCTTACAGTCCATTCATCCAGCTTATACTTCCTTAACTTGCCTGCAAGAATGCTGTGGGAGACTGTATAAAAAGCCATGCTAAAATCAAGGTAAACCACATCTACCGGTCTCCCGGCATCCACAGAGCCAGTCACTTTGTCATAGAAGGCAGTCAGGTTTGTCAGGCATGACTTGCCCCTGGTGAATCTATGCTGACTGTTCCTAATCATCATCTTCTCCAAGTGTTTAGAAATGGATTCCTTGAGGATCTACTCCATGATTTTTCCAGGGTCTGAAGTGAAGCTGACTGGTCTGTAGTTCCCTGGATCCTCCTTTTTCTCTTTCTTAAAGCTGGGCACTATGTTTGCCCTTTTCCAATCATTTGAGACCTCTCCTGATTGCCATGAGTTTTCAAAGATGATGGCCAATGGCTCTGTAGCCACATCAGCCAACTCCCTCAGCACCTTCAGGTGCATCCCATCTGGCCCCATGGACTCGTACACATCCAGCTTTTCTAAGTAGTCTCTAACCTGTTCTTTCACCCGTGAGGGCTGCTCACCAGCTTGCCAACCTGTACTGCCCAGTGCAGTAGTCTGGGAGCTGACCTTGCCTGTGAAGACTTAGCTGAAAAAAAAGCATTGAGCACTTCAGCCTTTTCTGCATCCTGTCGCAAGGTTGCTTCCCCCATTCAGTAAGGGACCCACACTTTCCCTGACTCTCCTCTTGCTACCAACATACATGTAGAAACTCTTCTTGTTCTCCTTCACATACTTGCTAGCTGCAACTCCAATTGTGCTTTGGCCTTCCTGACTTCATCCCTGCATGCCTGAGCCGATGCTCTTATATTCTTGCTAGTTATTTGCCCAAGTATATATTAAATGCAAGTAAACTCTGCAAGCTTTCAGCTACTAGGTCTGTTTTCACCATCACCACCCACCTTCCTATTGGTTCCAGTTGCATTTCAGGAGAGCTTACTGTAACCATTCCTTTCCATTTTCTAGACTAATCCATACTTTCTTTGCAGTTAAGAAACTATCACTTCATTTCCTATCAGGACCCACAAAAGTTAAAGTAACAGATGCTGCTATTGAATATTTCTTCTTTTCCCACTTTGTGCTTAAACACCCAAACCAATTATTCCTTTGAAGCCAGGCATTAAGTGGACTGAAATGATGGGTTCAGGATAATAACAGTTTTATATATTTTAATTTCTTATTTTCATTGATCTTCTCTTTACATACTGGTAACTCAATTTGCTACAACATACCTAAATTTTCCATACATTATGTTGCCCATTCTGTTGTTTAAAACTCATTCCTAGACTCCTTAAGTCTTCTCAAAGAATTTAAAGCTGTAATTTTGAGTATTATCCATCTTCTAGTTAGAAACTCTTACATGCCAGATTTTCTTGAATCCAAGATGAAGGTTTCTTTTTGCCCAATCAAAAGTGGGTGGGGGAAGCCTTGACATAGAGATGAGTACTAGTCTGGGGTAGGTAAGAGCTCAGCTCCAGCTTTGGTCCTGCACCCAGGACTGAACTGCTGCCTGCTCCAGGTTGGGGTGGCTTGTGTGGTTGGGGAAGGGGTGTACGTGTCTCATATGGCACAGGGGAGACTGTGTAGCCCTCTGGGGTCAGGCCAACTCTCAGGATCTCAATATTGCGCTTAGACAGGAGGG
>NW_017729024.1:182732997-182733359 GCF_001723915.1 Gavialis gangeticus | reverse complement strand
ATTAAACAGACAATATACTACACAGCCCCATGAAGTTATTGGTTCACACACACACACTCACTCTCACTCATAATGTCAGCAGGAGAAAGAGACTCAGTGGAAGGGCTGGATTCCAGGTAGGGAAGAGAAACAGTCCAAGTCCTTGGTTGAAGAGAGGGTAGGGGGTGATAGCAACCTATCCAGGCTGGAAAGGGGTCTTTGTCCAGTAGGTGTCCAGAGTGGGGGTCACTGGCAGGGCCTCTGGGTGGATAGGTAGTGTGGCATGGTGCTGGTCCAGATGGAGAGGGCTTCCCAAGGAGTCAGTCTTCACTGCCGCTTTTATGGGGCAGACTACCTATGATCTCCTATGGGGAGGGCCTGTC
>NW_017729024.1:182725030-182727997 GCF_001723915.1 Gavialis gangeticus | reverse complement strand
AAGTGAGGTGGTGCAGGCTCCCACCCTGGGGGTTTTTAAGAGGAGGTTGGATGACTACCTTACTGGGGTCGTTTGACCCCAGTACTCTTTCCTGCCATGGCAGGGGGTCAGACTAGATGATCTGCTCAGGTCCCTTCCGACCCTAGAAACTATGAAACTAGGTGTTCAATACTGAGCATGTGCAGCCTTGGCACAACGGTGGGTTGCCTCACCTTTTGTTTCTTGAATGCTGAGGGTAGTTCCAAGGGCTGGGTTGTTGGTCCAGGTATTGGTGTTGTGGGTTTGGTCATTCAGAGGGAGCTATTTTTAGACCTACTGCCATTGTCTCTCAAGCACCCTCATAGATCCCCAGTCATTCAGGAACCAAGTTGTATAGGAGGGGTAGGTGTGAGTCATGGGTTACTCCACTGGGCCTGGAGACAGGATGGAGACATGACAAACAAAATGGAAACTTGACATGACTTATGCTAACTTACATATGTAGGCCTAAATCATATAGTATCAGTAAAACAGTAATATGGAACAGTACAAATCAATATAAACATAATAATTATACAATATAAAGAAGGAGAAAAAACAAATACAACTTTTTACCAAAATAAAATGCTGAAGCTTATCCTATGTCTTAGCTCACTTATAGTTATCTATAGGGAATAGAGAGGGAAAGAAAAAGTCAGACATGGTTGGGGAAGGGGAGGGAATGCATTTTAAAAGGAAAAAAGGAAAAACTGGGGGTTTTGCTACAACTGCATGGTGGATGGTGGTGTTAGTGAAGGAGCACAGGGAAGACTACACAGCCAGCTCCTCCACCTGCGTGCCCATCCACTGTTTACCTTCAGCTACACCCTTGTCCCAGCCAGGATCAAGAGGTGGTGGAAGCTCTATCCTTGAAGGTTTTTAAGACCCATCTGCAAGACTAGATCATCCCAGCCAAATACAAAGCTTTGGCTGGGATGATCTAGTTGGGGATGGTCCTACTTTGAGCAGGGGATTGGACAAGATGACCTCCCACCCACCTCCCAAGATGACCTCAAGGCTCTGCAGGCCAGAGGTTGAGCACCCCTGGTCCTTAGGAAGCTAAACTGTTGAAGCTTTAAACATGAATGAAAATGATTTGTCTTTCATTTAGTGCAGAAAAAGTTAGATGGACAAAATGGTCACCGCAGATCAGTTGTAAAATACTGATAAAGCCCATTAATTGTTTGTCCATGCCATTTGTACTTCTCTTTAAGGCAATTTTTTTTGCATTTTTCATTATGTAGCTGGTTAGCTATCTTGCTTTTCCATGCTGTATGTTGTACCAAGGTTACAGGTAGAAGGAGCTTCCACTAGGCATTTTATTATTTGTTACTGCTGAGTTTGATCTCAAAGAAAGTAACATTATTCACATGATTATCTGTAACTAGCAATGAGAGTTATACTCTTCCTGCCATGAAGACTTTGCTTACTCAGAGGGATACAGAGTTTCTATTTACCCTGCTTCTTCCTAAGGGTGCGGACATACAGCACATTTTACTCTAGAGCAGCTGTAGCAAATTGTGTGCGCCAAGAGGTAGCAGAGACCACATGGGCACTTATGGACCAGCAGCAATCCCAAGAAGCGGTAGGTGGCAGAGACCTGACTGGCACACCCAAAAGCGGTCGCAGCAACCCCTGAGCGACGGAGTGGCTCTCACACAGCAGTGGCAGGCGTTGCGACCCCTGTGGTGACAGCTAGTGACAATCTTCCCCTGGTAATCCAGAAGGAAACTCCTTTTCATTCCCTTCCCCACTCCTAAATCCCTGTGTACTGGGCAAGATAGTAGCCCCCCATATGGGAAGGTCTCAGTTAAAAGTGCAGCCAAAAACCAGGAAGTTTAGTATTTTAAGATGTTTTAAACACCTAAATATTTTATTAGGGTACTTGATATTTTAGGGTGTATAGTATTTGAGCTAATTGATATTTATGATCTCTAATATTTTGGGGTGTTGGATGTTGTGGGGTATTTTATAGTGTTCGGTTAGATAATTGTTATTTTTCTTTTTCATTTAGTAAACTTTTATAAGCTTTTTGTGCTGTGTTGGCTTGTATGGCCTCTTAAGTTACTGTAGCCCTGAATGAACTTTTCTGTGTTCAGATTCTCACCAATGATTTAAATTCTGGTGGACTCTCTAATAGGCGTTGCATGTTATTTTAATAATCCTCTCCAATACCATTGACTGAAATTATACATATAATACTGTTGCAACTAAGAACATTTGCACAGTAGGATGTGGTTTAATATGCGAGGCAATTATAGTCCTATTAATTGAGTGTACTTAGCTAGGGAAAAATAGGTTGCATGCATCTTTTAATTACAGAAGTCATTTTGGTTACATATTTCGGTTTATGAGAACTGGAGTAGATTTTTTTTTTTTTTAATTGCCAAGTTGCAAGTAATATTTAAGTGACTATATAAAAATGTTAAAATGCAGAATCTAATTGCCTAAAATAACGCCTCCATAACACTAGAGATTCAAGAAGTTCCCAATTACTGTTTACAGTTAGAGCCCTTTTTATGTCTTGTCTGAGAGATGGTATGTCTGCCAACATGAAGTCACTTAATGCCTGTTTAGGAGCATAGGCTTGGTGACACTTGTCTTTTGAGGCAACATTAACCAGCACCCATTTGTGTAGCAAACCTGCATTTTTCTTGAAGGACTTGCATTTGAGTGTTGACCACATTTGAACCTGTAAAACTTGTGGTATCTTACTCTTTTGAGTAAGATAACAAGAAGCTAACTACAATGCCTTCTGCTTCTGGGTCCTATCTGGAGCCAAAGCTTTGTGAGGCTGTGAAGCATATTTGATGCAGGTGAAGTTTTCATATATTTTTACTGGCAAGCCTCTGAAAAAACAGCAATTAGCATATAGAAGTGACATTTTTTTCCTGCAGTTTGGTTCACCATTTGTCCCAAGGGTGTGCACCTGCTACATTTCAGGTAGCT
>NW_017729024.1:182707197-182720030 GCF_001723915.1 Gavialis gangeticus | reverse complement strand
CTGGCAAGCCTCTGAAAAAACAGCAATTAGCATATAGAAGTGACATTTTTTTCCTGCAGTTTGGTTCACCATTTGTCCCAAGGGTGTGCACCTGCTACATTTCAGGTAGCTTCCCTAAAGCACCAAGATTTAAGGCTTAAACTACAAGAGATAGTTTGGCAAAGTTTTGTAAACAGCCAAAAACAAAACAAACTAAGCTTTTAATTGAATGTGGTAGGTAAAAGTGTGCATTTATTACACGATCAATATATAGTGAGCTTGCTGGTTGGGGGTGGGAGGGGGGTTCTTCCTGTAACTGCTCGGGAATCCTAGTGTGATGGGAAAGTTATTAATCAAAGTTGTCATTTAAAATACGCCTCTGACTTTGTTCTCATTTTTTTTTAACAATCTGAATGGTTTGCACTAAAATACTGGATGTAAAAATGTTTTCAAGGTGCACTGGATCGTTGTGTGATGGGAATAACAGCAGTTGAGATCTTGAATGCTTGTGATGAGGCAGTTCCTGCTGCAGTAGACTCCCTCAGTCACCCAGCTGTAAACCTAAAACAGGCCATGACTAGACGTAGCCTCGCTGCTTTAAAAAATATGGCCCACCAGAAATTACAGACCCTTGCCACTAACCTTCTGGCTTCTGAAGCTTCTGACAAAGTAGGTTTTTTTTTGTTAATTTGTTTTGTGTTTCTATGTTACTACATTTTCCAAAAGTTGTTTTTCTTTTTATGAGTCAACCTATGTTATATGGAAAATCTTGAATTGTTCTATTTTGAACAGATGTGATCTCTAGTCCTTTCAAGCTGATGGAAAGATCTTCTCTAACTTCAGTTGATTTGGGGTTAGTCCTCAAAAGAGATTTCTTTTGAAACTACAGAAATAGCTTTACTGATTCAGTGAAGATGGTTGAAACTGTTCTGCACTTTTAATACAAAAGGGTATTATCTATAGTTTTAAAAAAATAACAAAATACATTAATATATACTTTATATGTATTATTACAGTGCAGTCTGCTTATAGGAATCTAAACTTGGACCTTCTTGTACTTAGAAAGGATAAATCAATGTCTCCTATAAATGTAGAGATTAATTTTAATACATTGTAGTTTATAGCAATTATATGCAGCTTCTTAAGCAATTAAAGTGTTATTCTCTGAAGGAAGATGGATGTCATCCAATGGTATCTTTAAAGGGAGCTGTATATTCATACCGTATTTAGAGTTTTTAAGTATTTGCCTTTGTATTTCAGTAGCAACTGATATTATTCAGATGATGCAATTGAGAGGTTTAATATGCTGGTTACATTAAAATATGAATTCATATGTATTTCTATCAATCATATGTAGTACTTCTGACTTCATTGTTTTAATACAAGAGGTTTTTCATATGCAGTTTCCCTTTCACCTACTCTACTGTGATGTTGAGATTTGTGGCAATTCTGCAGGAAGTTGCAAGTGCAATTTCTACTCTAGTTTGAAATCTGGTTATAATTCTTTTCCCCTGTTTTAGTAAGTTATTTCCATAGCATAATTTACATTTGTACTAGAAATGATTTGTAAATATGAGACCATGTAGTAAGATGTATTAATGATCAACTGCAGCAAAAGAAAACCTGACAGAAGTACACTCCTTTTTAAAAGGTCAGGTGTACGTAACATACTTTATTAAATTATACTCCTTTTCCCCATCATAACTATCCCTATTATAGTTTGAGGAAAAAGGCACATTATGAATAAAACTCTGAAAAATGTAATCTGATATTTGAAACACTTTTTGTAAGTGATCATAATCCATTATGTGGATTTTTTTTTGCAATCTTGTTTATCCCAGTTTTAATAGCACATTTTATAGGCAATTAGTGATAAAAGCCCCAGATATGAGGCTAGTGTTATATATTGCTTGTGAATGTACTCAGTCCTACAGCAGTGGTAATTGTTGCCAAGCCTATAAGGAAAACAATTACACAAGGTAGTGGGGAGTCCTATGAAGCTAAAGGCTTCTGGGGATAATCGCTTTATGAAAAATGTATGCTGACAAAATCATTAGGGATTTCTCTCACCACTCTCCACTCATTAGGGATTTCTTTCACCACTCTTCTGTGGATTGATTGCAGGTCTCTGAGAGAAATTGTAGCAGAGACACCTTTTTGATGACTTCTGCTTTTCGACCAGCTTGATATGTTCACAAACAGCTGAAAAATTAAAAATAAGGGGTGCATATTGCATAGAGGCTGGTTTAGGACTATATATAAACGAAGCACTCATTGTTTCTGTTAGGTAATTTCTGTTATCTAGACTATTTATTCTGGTTATAGTAACTTATTACAGAGGTACACTTCTAGGGATGATCCTTTAAAAAGCCAGAGCACCAAAATCCATTTTTCTTTATACACGTCCTAGGGGCATTATTTGTATAATACTGCTTTTATTATAACAGAATTTGAATTACTGTAATTTTCGGAAGCTTTTGGCATTTACATAGTCTGTACTGTGAAAAATCAATTGCACGTTCCTTGTACGGTACAGGAGAACATACACCTCCGGCATGCTGTGGCTTTCAACATAGGCTTTATTGAACTGGCGGGGTGTGGGGGGTGGAATCTTTAGTGGTATAGCATTCTCTCTTTTAAATTTCAAAACATATTAATCTCCCTGTGGAGATCAGAGTACACATTAGCAAGCAGTGCAGGTAGTCTAAAGAGAAATGTAGAATGGTATGGTCAATGTATGGAGCAGTACACATTTAGCTTCCCTCCTTTTTGTTAAATTTGTTTATTAAAACTCAGTTGTTTTCAATGACAGCTATAGATCAGCATAACTGAAGCAGTGTACCTAAGTCATAACAGTATCTGGAGGAAGCCTTTTCTGCAGAGGCCCAGGATTTCACATCGAATAGGCCACATTAACACCAGGCTATGTCTGTTCTTAATGTAGATACTATATTCAGGGTTTGAATTATGAGGGAGCTCAGAGGGATGAGCCCCCCTCCCATCAGAGACAAGAGCCCTCCTGTAAGATTTGAAAATCATAACTTGGGGGGTCTCTAATTTTATTAGGGCATTGTGATGGGCAGCCCAATTTTTTTTGCAGACCCCTCCCCCCCACCAGCCCCCCAGAGTCAAAGTGTAATTTGAACCCTGGCTATATTTTATAGACTAAATGAATGCTAGATGTTCATGCATCATTTATGAAAACTTCAAACCTTTTATTTTTGTAGTGTGTGCATGTATAATTGAATCTACCCCCACGTCCCAAAAAGACAAATTAAAATAAATCCTAGTAGCCCCATCTGCTTTTCTGATTGCTTTTATATTCCTCCTGCCTCTCCATTTTCTATGTCCCCACCTTTTCCCCCCAAATTAAAAAAAAACTGGCTTGATAAGCCCACTGCTGCTTCTCTTGAAAGTCCTTCCTAAGTGAATGTTCACTCTGCCAGTCTACCTTTTCTTACTTAGGACCTACCAGAGAAGAAATCCCTCTGTGTGAGACACTGGAGCAAATCTGCACATTCAGAGTCTGAATTACCATATACTGCAAATGACCTACAGTCATCTCTGCTTCCCTCCCTTTCTGTTCAAGCAACTATTTGAGCTGGGCTTGGTTTGTGAATGCTTCCCATTACAGACTGAGACGGGACACAGCCAGGCTGAGAGAGTCGGTTACAAGATCTCACTGACTTTTTTTTTAACTTCTTGCCTCCAGCTTTGCTGGATAATGCTGGCTCTTGGGGTGAATGAATCTACTCTCTCCTGCCCCCAACTCAAGTCAGTTTGTTAAACCTTTTTAGCTTTAGGGTTGAGCATATTACTACAAAAAGATCAGGAGGTCATGCTCAGTAATTTAACTATTTCCCTAGCCTCAGCTGAGCTTCTGATTTGCTCTCCCTTGGCCTCTTGCATCCTGATAGGGTAGAAGCAGATAGAGCTGCCAGCTCCTGGGGGGCAGTACTGATGATCTCCGTAGCGGTGGGGCAGTGACCATCTGATGTGAGCCAGGTTTGTTCTGGTGCTGCAGAGGAGTGTGGAAGATGACTACAAAAGTGATGCCCCATATGTCTCCTTTAATAACAGGAATTGTTCAAACTTACCTCTTTAAAATTTCAGGTTACAGCTTTAGGAACTTATTTTCAGTGATCAAATATGTATTTTCTTCTGAAGTCAGTTGTCTTCCAGAGTGACAGTGAACAACTTTGAGGGCCATAAACAAGTCAGGAGGAACTAAGAGGCTGAGCATGTCTTTCACAGAGTTTATAGAATGTTATTAATTTTATATTCTTTATATGAATGCTTAATTAAAAGTTAATATAAACAAAAAATTTAGCCGAATTGGATAACAATAATTAGGAAAAAATGAGTTGGTTAATAAGAGTAGATAAAGTAGCCAGTGAAGCACATTTTTGGGATTTCTGGAAATATAAGCTGATAATCTATTGTCTCCTGAGACATCACGGAAGATTAAAAGGTGAATTTTTACTCCGAAGAAATAAGTGCCTTCATGATTGTTCATGCACTTGTGTGTACGTGTCTGTGCATGTGCACGCAACTCTTAGTATTGTTATTTCTATGTAGCATTACTTGCAAAAGGTACCATGTGTTACTACTTACTTTAGGCTGTTACTTGGGAATTTTTGATAGTTTTGATAGTTGCATTTTATTGCACATTTACATTTTTCCTCTGATCTCAATCTGTGCCAACTGTTACATTTAGCATCATGAACAAGTGCAGCTGAAGTCTCACTGGATTTGCCTTCCAAGTATGTAGAGTAGATATTCAGAAGAATTTGTTTCTATTCTTTTTTGCATAAATGTGAACCTTTTATGTTCACGTCAAAATGCTGACATGGATGAGCCGGGCACCTTGTTTTTTCCTTTTGTGCATTCATTTGTAACTATACCTGTGCAGCAGTAGTGGTTTCCTTCCTTAAAATATTTTAAATCTCCTTTTCAGGAAGTTTTCAGTCATTTCAGCTTCCAGCCTGATTTTCATTCCTTTGCTAATTCTAAAGAAATCACAAAGGTTATTCAGTGACAACATTGTTTACTTTCCCTTCCAAATAGGTAATAATACATATTTAACAACATCACTGATCACTCCTATAGACCTCTAATCATTTCTCTTTAATTTCATACATCACTACTTGTTTCTGGTGCTTCATCCACTTTTGAGTCCATCTTACAATACTATTTTCTCACTTGATTTGAATTTTTCAAGGTCAGATTTTATGAAGTGGATCTAAATAAGAGTATTAATATCCAAACATATTGGTTTTAACTTTTAATATTTAATATACCTTGTAATATTTTAGTGGAGGTGTGACTGTCTACCTTATGGTCTATAACAGCAAAAGATTTACAAACTTTTTTGTTTTATGATTTATATAAAGTTATCTGCAGTTACTTGCTAAAAGCATTTCATTAAGTAATGGTAATCCTATGTGTATGTGAGTGCTTTTAGAAGCATAGTAACTTATAATTTATGTAGATTTTGCCAAGCTAGTACAGTGATGGTCTACTATCCATGTAAATAATAAATAATTTAGTGTTACAACGATCAAGCTAAACAGATCTTCTAGTGAATATTCTGGCAAATTTAAGTAAAGTTATCAATGCTGCAGGGTGCGCTTTATTAATTAGCCTTCAAGGCCTGTCCAAATGAAATAGGCAAATTGCTTAACTGTCTAGGGAATATAAAGTAAGGAATAAATGAAGGAATTTAGTGTCCAGGCATGATAATCAGTTTTTATTTTTTTCTGTTAAGTCTCAAGCTAAAATTATTGCATGAGTTACACATAACTTGTCCATATGTTGGATTGAAGCAATCTATTAAATTGTTGTTTTAATGCTAGTATTGACAAAAGAGCTCTTTTTAGGGACCTTTTTCTTTTTCTGAGTAGGTTTTGTTATACGTTTATACCATGCTGAGTAAAGCAGACAACAGAGTTCTAGTGTTTTTATAAGTTACTTCTGTCATTGCAATGGCAAGATATTGATAGTACCTTCATCTTCCTGCTATTATCTATGCTGAGTTGTATGGTGTTTTTGTTGTTTTTGATTTTATACCTTGTTATTTCATTTAGGGTTTGAAGTGGTAAATTTGGGGGTTCTTTGGGTAAATAGTCTGCAAATGTGAAGGATTGGACTCAGTGTCCCAGCAGGCTCCTGCTAGTCCCATGTTCCTATGTTAAATTTGAATAAGAATAGAAAGGTTAATTTTTAGGTGCTACTATTCATTCACATTGGTTTTACCTGATGAAGTAGGTCCGTTTTATCTGTAGGTTACTGCCTTTTAACACCTATATTTTTCTTTTTCCTTTACTTTGTGCACATGAACTCATGAAAGAATTTAATGCATCTGTGACAAGATACATGAACCCAACACAACTTCTTCCTGATTTGAGTGTCTTGAAGGTGGTATGGAAGTGACCACGTGGCAACACTGCCCAGCAACATCTGGCTAAGGAGGAACAAAAATGGGGGGGGGGCAGCCTGGGCAGTGGCTTGTGTAAATAGGAACTTCTTGGCAGCAGGGAATAGGAGATGCTCTGTTTACAAGTGCACCCCTTGGACTAACTAGGAACAATGGCCACAAACTGACAGAGCACAGATTTAGGTTGGACATCAGGAAGAACTTCTTTATGGTAAGGGTTGCTAGAATCTGGAATGGGCTTCCAAGGGAGGTGGTGCTCTCCCCTACCTTGGGGGTCTTTTAAGAGGAGGCTAGTCGACATGCATCTGGCTGGGGTCATCTGACCCCAGCCCTCTTTCCTGCCCATGGCTCGATGATCTACTGAGATCCCTTCTGACCCAAACAGCTATGAATCTATGAACTGAGAGTAAGGTTTGAGAAGGAGCTTTTTTTTATGTTTATTTATGTGTTACAGAGTTCAATGCAAGATGGGACAGGTTCTGCCTCATGAGCTTTTGCATAGAACAAGCAGAAGAGTCTCCTGCTCAAGTGACTTCATTTTCTAAACAATTAAAATTTAACACAAGCTCTACTTCACTACATTTTGTTGAGATGATTTAAAAAAAATCATTGCAATTGCATGCTTGGAGAAATTAGAATGGTCACCACAGGTTCTCCTTTTACATAGTACATTCTATTAGCACTGATAGTTAATATGGTAATACTAATCATAATTATATCCTCCTATCTACCAGCAGTCTGTCCAGTTTAAGGTATCAGTGTAATTAGTTTACCATACATTAAAGATTTAAGAAAGTCCTAGGATATGCGTTTATTTGAGATTAATGCTAAACATTCGTGTCTTAGTAGCTTTGACTTCAGGACAGCAGAGGGCATCAAAGATCCATTCCTATTACAGTCACATTTTTTTCTTCCTACTCTGTTAAGACAAACAAACAAACATATTATTGATATTTGACAGTGTATCATTTAGCATATCATGTTTTCCTACAAGTACTTCTGCATGCATTCTCTAGCATTTCTGTTGGACCTATTGTATTTCTTTTCTTGAAAAAGCATGGGTGTGCTTGCAGGGTTAAAATCTTAAATGTTATAGTTTTACAAGTATAATTTTATACATTAGCCTGTAGTAAATTTTTAAAGTTGTTTTAATGAGCAGACTTCTAATCAAACAATATATTACTAATCATTATACAACTGTATTTCTTATCATAGTGGATAGCATACATACAAAGTATTCTGTATGCAGTTATTAAGAGCTAAAACATTATTGCTGCATTATTGCTGTTTTACTGTTTTTCCTTCAACCATAAATAAAGCCCTCTTGTATAAATACAGTTCTTTGTGTTTATACTCTGATAAAACCTTAATCAGGCTTTATGAATGAGCACATCCTAAGTCGGATCGCCCCTCCTTTCATAGCATTTGGACAAGTAAAATGTCTTTTGGATTTGCTACTTCTGTTCTTGCCTTATCTCACTGATGTTTAGTAATTTCATTTCACATTCCTCGTACTTGTGGTCTGCTTTTCTTGGTGAAGTTATTAAGTAAACAATCCCTGGTTTGTGCTACAGAAAATTAGATACAGAACTCCACTGTTCATTGTCTTCTGTACTGACTGTGTTAGACTCCCTGCATGTTCAAATCACACTCTCAGCTGCTCAAGTCTGCAGCTGATTGATCTCGGTACTAGAGCTTAATGGGGAGAGAAAACAGCTCCTGTTTGTTGATTTTTATTTATCATAAGAAAACTTGGTTTCCTCCAATAGACTCTTAACTTCGCAGTATAACTGAAATGAGGCTTTAACCTGGGATAAGTAGGAAAAGGAAGCCCATCATTTAGCAGAGTATCAGATGTTACTGAAATTTAACTTAGTAGCTCGTCTCAATTGTGAGCTGTCATGTATACATATTATAACTTGATTTTTATAAGCAGTGCATGTTTTAAAGTGTCTGTCAAAGTGCATTTGTAGAGGCTTTCAAACAGTCTTGAGAATGATCTGTCATAGTATTCCAATTGAAGAAGACGCTTATGGTGAAGAGAAAATAACAGTGAATGCAGATGAGATTTTACTTCAGCGAGGTAGGGTCATTTTTCCCAGGAGAAGAGAATATCTGTGTAAATTGTAGATAAGATTGGATACTTGGACGTTCGATCATTGTGCCAGCTAGGCAGGAAGAATTTCAGGAACATTGCAGAGGGATAGGAGCATAGTAGAAGAGTCCTGTGGGCACAGGAGAGCTTGTCTTGAAAGAATGAGCAGTTTCTTACCTAAACTGTGGACACAACAAGTTAGCGAGGCTTTTGCAAGAATATTTATTTGAATTAGGACTAAGAGCAGGGATGGGGAGTTATCAGGTACTAGAAAGCCCTAATATGTATTTGAATCTCACTCAAGCTTTTGTAATTAATTTTAAAAAGGAGAAAAACAGTAATCATGTGACAAAAGGAGAGGGCAGAAATTAAAGAATCAAAGGAGTTTAAAAATACACAGGCAGAAAAAAGCTATATATTCAATATACATAAGTTCAAGCAGTTCAAAAGCAAGTAGGCAAATACTGAGAAAATAATATGAAAATATTATTGTGTAAATTGTTAGTAAACCTTCACCTTGAATACTGTAGAAATGCCATTTCAAACAGCTTTGTATTTGTAATAGAAAGGGAAATTGAAAGATTACAAAATTGAGAGCGTGAAGAAAAATATATCATCTTAGTTTACAAATGGGAAAAGTAATAAGGGATTTGATTCTTCACCACATCACCTCCTTTTTATTTTTAGTCTTTCTACTTTTTTTCTTCTTTTCCATTGCATCAGACAAGGTGAGCAGCCTGCCATCCATAAGGCCACTGGATCTGGCCTACAGAGGTGGTGTGGGGGCTTGGTGATTCAGACACCTTGCCCATGCCAGGCTGCAGCTAGGCAGCAGAGAAAAGCGGCAGCATCCAGGTCTTAGTATGGCCCATGGTTTGACCTGAGCTGGGTCATTCTGGCCAATTGCCAGAAAACATTGCTGATTGTTGAAAATACGTGCTAATCAAATACAAGTTTCCCCATACTTTTGTTATATTATATCATCTGAGTATGTGGTTGAACCATCTATCCCTTTCTCTGCTCTGCCTTTGAAACCTACCAATATATAAAACATGCAATTATGCTGCATGGGATAACAATTTATATTAGTATGGATATGATTTAGTTTAGCTCCTAACTACTCCTGGTAAAGAAGAAAATTTCAGATTAAACTAGATTTAAAGTACTAGTCTGATCTATATGGAATTTCTCTGTCAACTAGAATTGTGTGAAGGAACCAGGAAATGGGATACGTTTGTGCCCTATTGTCTGAAGGTGGAATAATGTTACATGTTAGAAGAAAAGAACAGTAATGTTCCTCATTTTTCTGCAAACATTCATGTTCCTTTCACCCCCCAGCAAAATAAGCCTCTTACTGTTGAGGGATCCTGGTTTTCTCTGTTTAAAAATCATAATTTCTTTGATTTTAAAATCCCCCAAATCCGTGATTAGAATGAAACACCACTGTATACAGGTATCAACTGAACACAGTGTTTTATTGGTATATTTACAATTTTAAAGCAGTTTGGAAGCCTACCAGTGCCTCAATCACTATAATAAAATAAATTCTAAGTACCTGTACATTTTGATATTTGATTTTGAGTTTTTATATCATGGAAAATCAGAGCTATCCCTACCCCATCGTTTACCAGGACACAGGTTCAGGCCCCTCGCTCCCAAGCTGCAGCCCCCAGTCCTGCTGGTGCCCCTTTTTGGCACTGGATTTATTATCCAGATACCTTGTTCCGGGTGGACCCTAAACCCTCGGACTAACCACGACCTCTCTGTTTGATAATAGGCAAATTTATTGATACACAGTGATAGCAGATGAGAATAATGCAAACAGTTCTATATCTACCAGACCTAGAGCTGTCACAGAGGAAAGGTACATGTGGCCAGTACATAAGCTTCATTCTGAGGTTCTTTCTTAAATGTTGGATGTCAGCAGCCTGGAGGTCAAAATCCAAAGCCCATCCCCCACAGTGGGGTGGGTGAGAGAGGCTGGTGGGGTACCCTCTGTCCATGGTGTCCATGTTTTTCTCGGCTAAAAGGGAGAACCTGCATTTGCCCATGGGAAATGGAAAACCCAGATCCCTTCTGATGATACGCTAGAGATCTCTCAGGTTCATGTGTTTGGCCATGGTCATGGTATTGGTATTTGTTGTGTGCTTACTAAATGTGCAGCAATCAGCTGAACAAATGATTCCACTTTGTGGGTATCAAAAGTAACCTTACCAAAACTGTTTTCAGTCTTGTAAAGCAGCATTATCTTGTTTTTTTGCATGTGGCGTTCATACATTCCCAGTGGACTATATTTAATCTGCAGGAATATTTACACAATTACAGGATTTGAGGGAAGTCCTAACCATTTTTTTTCTGAAAATAGCTGGTCTCAACAAAATACCAATGTGATTACCTAGAAATAGGCACTGCAGTTTGTCCAGTTTTCCCTTGTTTTGGGTTTTTGAAATGATGCATAAGTACATAAACATTTGAAATTTCTTCTCATACCTAAAACTTCTATTGATTAATTAATGAATAATGAATGCAAATTATTTATTTGCGTTAATCCTTATAAATCTCATGAGTACTAAATTTTTTTCCTCTATCCCAGGATGTTTATATTAGTTAAGTTTATATAAATATTGACAATGTATATCAAAATGTGTTTTAATAACAATCAATTAATTTTTTTATTGCAGGGGAATTTGCCTAAATATTCACATAACTCTCTGATGGTTCAAGGTATAAAGACTAACCTAACAGACCCGGATATCCACATCCTCTTCTTTGATGTAGAAGCTCTGATTATTCAGCTACTGACAGAAGAAGCGTCTAGGCCTAACACTGCACTTATTTCCCCAGAGAATTTACAGAAAGCATCTGGCAGTTCTGACAAGGGGGGCACTTTTCGGGCTGGCAAACGAGCAGCAGTTCTCTTCCAGCAGGTCAAGGAAACAATCAAAGAGAACATAAAAGAACATCTTCTAGATGATGATGATGAGGATGAAGAAGCAATGAGGCAGAGAAGAGAAGACAGTGACCCAGAATATCGCTCCAGCAAATCTAAACCATTAACCCTGTTAGAATATAATCTTACCATGGACACAGCAAAACTTTTTATGTCCTGTCTCCATGCCTGGGGTTTGAATGATGTTCTCGATGACATTTGCCTTGATCGCCTTGGGATGCTTAAACCACACTGTTCTGTGTCCTTCGGTCTTCTATCTAGAGGAGGCCATATGTCTCTGATGCTTCCTAGCTATAACCAGTCCATGGGCAAGCCATCCTATGATGGTGTAGAATTAACAAGGAAAATGTCTGTTACAGAGGGACTGGGAAGGGGGACTTATGGAGTATCACGTGCAGTCACCACCCAGCACCTCCTGTCTATTATCTCTCTGGCAAATACCTTGATGAGTATGACTAATGCAACTTTTATTGGAGATCATATGAAGAAAGGACCAACCAGGTATAGAAAGGATTCGTTTTCTTTGTGTGTCTTGAAATAGCTTGTTTACTTTATGATATTCCTTTTATGAAACAGTCTTCAGTTTTTTGAATTACTAATGGCTCTGGTATATTGAGCAGCTCTTCTAATGTCAGGTGACTGCATGCATCAGGTGTAATCATTCTGCATTCTGTTATGTTGGGGTTTTTTTTTTTCAATGCTAGTATAACTATTGCATTCAGCAGAATTATGTCTATAAAACTGTTGTAGGAAACTGAGAACCAGGTTGGCTTTTTTGTATCCATTTCTTTCTTTGTAATTTTAAAGTCATTAATACATTCTAAATACAGTAAAATGTAATATTTTTGTTATACGTAATAATAAATTAAGATAATTCTGGAATTGTAAATAATTCCTAATTTTAACATCTTCTGAAACTTTCTTGATAAGACTTTCTTTTTAAAGCTGGTTGGTCAGGATAAATATGTATGTAGTATATGTAATTTTTTTTCTGCTCCGGTTTTTATGTTTAGGCCTCCAAGGCCAGGCACTCCAGAGCTGTCTAAAGTGAAGACTCCTCCACCCCCAGTTTCAAGTCCTGCAGCTCAAGGGCAAATTAAACAAGGTAAAATTTAAAGATGGTGACATAATTAGCATGCCACTTCAGCTCTAGACTGTGAAACAATCTACTAACTATAAAATAACTACCTTTTATTTGATTTCTAGGTGCAAAAAGAAAATGGTTTTATATTTCAGATGAAAATGTGAATGATTTCATAGATTCATAGATTCATAGATTAAGGGTCGGAAGGGACCTAGTAGATCTTCTAGCCCGACCCCCCGCCAGGGCGGGAGAACAACAAAAAACCCCAAAAAGAGAAACGGGACTCAAA
>NW_017729024.1:182692155-182706470 GCF_001723915.1 Gavialis gangeticus | reverse complement strand
TAGAGGGGGAGGATCACCTCCTTGGCTCTACTCGAGATGCACCTGTGGATGCACGACAAGGTCCGGTTAGCCCTGCCAACCATGACCTCGCATTGTCGGCCCATGTTCATCTTGGAGTCAATAATGACTCCAAGATCCCTTTCTGCCTCCGTGCTCTCGAGTAAGGAGTTCCCCATTGTGTAAGATTTAAAGTGATACGTGTCTTTTCAATCTATATAAGGTGTTGATATTGCTATAAAGTGATCCCAAAGCATTGAAGGGGTCTACTTATTGCAAGAAATCCCAAATATCAGCTTGGTTGTTTGCCAGGAGTCTGAGTTCAGCACTTAAGCGGAATATTCCTTGACCTTTAATTTAAAAATCAACATTATAAATGCACATTTAAACTTCAGTTTTCTTTATAGGAGTAGAATATAATTTACCACTATTAAATTGTAAAAAATTCTTGTCACTTACTATTTGGATGGCAAACATGCTGGTTGATACCTGGTACACGGCTGTCCCATTTGGCCATCATCTCCTCTGCTTCTTGCAGGTGCTTCACATGTTCTGTGGCCATAGTCAGACCCACAACTCCAATCCCTTTTTCACCAAGCATGCTAGTTGCACCTTGGTTTGTGTTTAGTTTTTACTGTTCCTTGATATC
The DNA here is from genome assembly GCF_001723915.1 of Gavialis gangeticus. Lineage (NCBI taxonomy): Eukaryota > Metazoa > Chordata > Crocodylia > Gavialidae > Gavialis > Gavialis gangeticus. The sequence goes on along the minus strand of NW_017729024.1, from coordinate 182,705,824 downwards.
TAAAGCTATAGCTTGGTTGTCTGGATAGCAAATAGCTGCAGGAAGAGTTCTGATTTTCACAGGTGGTAAAGCATCTTATACAAACATAATCATTCAATACTACTTATTTTGCTTTAATACAAACTCTATTTTAATATATTGAATTGGGATTAAAGATGCAATGACCACTTATTCAGATGCAAAACAAAGGAGGAATTAAAAGGGGGGTGAGGGGTAGGGAGCAGGGGATTGAGGTGGGACAATAGGATTTCAGCTGTAATGTAGAATGAAGTAGAAAATAGATGCTGTTCCACTTCTGCAGACTGGAGGAAAAAAAAGATTCCCTGCAGAAGGGGAGGGGAAGCCATTAGTAACAGTCAATCCATGATAGGCTAGAAGAAACCAATTAAAATGTAAAGCAAACAAAATGTAAAGAAATCATGAAGTGGCCAATACTGAACTGAACATGAAATGATGGAAAAACCAGTGGACTTGTATGAAGTAAAGGATGATGTGATTATGCTATTTATGGCTGTAAATCCAGGCAGCCCTCACAGAAGCCAAGAGAATATAGACTTGCCACTGTTAGGAAGTTTATGATTATCTCTTAGGGGGATATTTTAGATATGATTATCTCTTAGGGGGAAAGTTTGTTACCATAGTAACTATGTGCTAAAGATTCAAACTGCAGTCCAGATGAGAATGGTTGAAGACATGGATAAATATTTCTGGCAGAAGTGGAATAAGTGATAAGTTCAAGTTAAGTTCGAAGCCAGTTGATAAAGTCTTGGCCTTGTTTATTTCAATGGCAAATCTCCCTTTCACTTCAGTGATCAAGATTTCACTATATAATATAACAAAGGGGCAAGGTAAATAAGTAAGTCACTATTATATCATAAAAAAATGTGTGTTGTCCTTTATAAACATGAGCCCAACAGTATGCAAGTTTTTTTTTTTGTTTTTTTTTGGTCATTTGCTTTTCTGCTGGAAAGCCCTTTTTTCCCCCTCTTTTGGTGCCTGTAGATGATGCCAATCAGAAAAGGACTGCTCTGCTATCTAAACTAGCTTACAGGTAACTGAAGCATCACCATTTTGTTAGGTCTGGTTTTTTAATTTACTCAGGATTTCAGTTTAAAGAAAGGGGAAAAACTAGCACTGAATTTGTTTTTTGCATCTTTGAAGAGGAAGCTGGGTAGGCAGCAATGGATGTGGATCTGAAATATGTGAATAAAGTGTTTTACAGGACCAGAACCACAACTAGGTTAAGGTGAAAGTTTTGTAGGAAACGTATACGGAGTCATAAACATAAGATAATACAAAAGACCTAGAATAGCAGCACATCAGTTAAGGTTATTGGATCAAGAATTATTTCCACATATACCCATTTACTTCTTTCATAAAGGTGCTTTTAAAATTTGAAGAGGTCAATAGAAGTTGTAAAGGAACAGACCTGTTGGCAAAAATGGTTCCAGAAAAGTTTTGTACATAAGATCTCTGTCCATAATATTTCTTTTTTTTTAAAAAAAAATAGAGTTTCCACCAATGTTATCCTTTTCAGAATGAAAATCCTTTCCTTTATTTTGTTAAGACTAGCATCTCGAATTATGATAAATGGCACTTCTACAGTCTTCAGCGGGAACCTAAACCACAAAAAAGTAATACATAGAAATAAAATGATGTGTTCCTGTCACAGAATGTATAGCATAGAACATGGAATATATAAAACGTATAGCATAGAACAATGTTCTCTTAAATTATTTTAAAATTTTCACTTTGTGTGATGTTAATTAAGTTGTCATCCGTATTTTTTTCAAACGGGATTTTTCTTCAAATATATTTTTATGGGAATTTGGATTTCCTTTACTTTCCTCGTCATTAGTTTTACATTTCTAGGTTTTATCGTAGGTTGACGTCAGTATTTTCCTCTCCTTGTTGCAACAGAAACTTTTGATATAGGACTTTTGTTGCCACTACTTTTTAAAGATCCTTTAGCGGAGGTCTAATTAGAGCAGTAACTGTCTTAAGATCCTTAGAACTTGATGTCACTGGGCTATTGAGCCAGCTGTTCTTGCTTTTCAGTTACAGTGACTGGTATAAACAGTGACATTTTAGGGGAATTTTTCATACTTTCTTTTTGGAAAGAATTGTAACCTTAAATTCATTCTCAATTTATTTTCATAAATCAAATATGATAAAACCCTTTCTTGTCGCATGTTTTTCATCAAGTAAAAGAGCTTAGTGAGTTATGTTAGTTGTCCTGTTGCTTTACACGTGCCATCATAATTTATCCATGTGGAAATTATAGAAAAAGTAGTTTTGATGCAGATGTCCTACAGTGACAAAAGAAGTTCACTGCATGAAAAGCAAACATACCATTCAAAAGACAATGCTTAATCTGTTCTGGAGCCTGAACCTATTGTTATTCTGCAGTGGAATAAAGGAAGGGGATTAATTTGAAGATGCTTGTGCATGACGCATGGTAATTTCTATAAAGGAAGGAAGTGTCAGATAGTGACCTCTAAATCTTAACATTGACCTCTGGTTGTAGTATGTATGTGCCATAAGGTCTGCCTGTGTTTTCATATGCTAATTCTAGTCATGGAGCATTAGTCAGACTATAATATTTATTACTGTTTTTAAACTGCCTCTGCACTGAGAAATTATGGAGTTTACAAAATAGCTACTTCAGAGCCAGAGATACTGTAGTTTATTATTGACATTATTGTACAATATTACTTTGTAGTTGCTTACCTGCATAAGTAATTCTACTTTTTTATGTTGTACATTATGTATTTTAATATATAGGTTTTCCCAATAGTTTGTCTACTGTTTTGTTTAATATTAGTAGGGATATTTAAAACGAGCCTCAATTTAAAACAAGTAAAATTCTGTGGGAAGCACTTTTTCAGTGGAAAGGGGGCTCCTGATTTACAGGTGTATTTATTTGCATTTTTTGTGACTAATACGGAGAAAATATTAAATAGCAGTTATGGGAATAACACTTTGTGCTTTTATATTGGTATTATTCTACTTCCAACTTGGCTGCATATAGTTGATGCACCCCTGCAAAACTGAATTCACACTATATTTTAAGGCATGTTTGAAATGCCTTTTTTACTACAGCAACTTTTGTCTTTCAGGAGATTTTACATTAGTATATTTTATTTCTGTGATTTGCATGTCTTTTGGTCACTGATGTTGCCCTTCTGGTAAAAATCAAGAGGTCTTTTTTATTTTAAATTTTAATACCTTCACAATTTCTTCCAGCTTCATCTTTTACTTTTTGGTAATGCTAATCAGTTTTTCAGATACTGCTATCCTCATTTTTCCTGTTTATCTCTTTATTTCTTCTTTCCTCTTCAAGTTGCTCCTGCTGTTTCTGCTAGCACTGAGGCTGGTCACTCTGGCTCTGGCCCTGTTCCTACTTTACATACCTGTTTCTTAGTAAATGAAGGTATTCTTTCTTCATTTTCTATCTACTTGTCTTTTACTTTCAACTAATGTTCTTTATCATTGTTAATACATGACTCATTAATCTTATCTGTGTATTTGCTTTGTGAGATAGAAGCAGCACATTGTGGGGAGGGTTTGCAACTTTTATTACTAACATTGGGTAAGAACATTTAGGAATAGTTTTTAGTCCACATATCCTGGATTTTACTTGCATATACTTTAGTTCATGAGTATATATGGGTTATGGACATCATTTATATTTCAAACCATTCTTAAGCCATTCCTGTCAGCAAGGGAATATGGATGTGCCTTGAAGGTTGACAAACTCGATGCCTTATTAGGCTAGGGAGGGGAGCAAGTTCCAGAGCTGAGGGGCTTTCAGTGGGGAAAGCCATGCCAACTGCCCCCTCTGCTATGTGTGTGAGTCTAGTTCAGCCTCATCAGAGCTACATCAGCACATGCATTTTGCATCCCTGAGCTGCTTCCAGATGAGTGAACACGTGCAGTTTGCAGTGCCTCAGAGCTGTTTGAGGTGCTGCAAACCACATGCGGCACACATGCAATTGTTTGCCATGCTGCAAATTTGATACCTGGAACTCCCATTTTTAAAAAAAATAAAACAAAAACCTGCTTTAAAAAAAACAAAACAGTGTGGCGCACCTTCCTTTAGGATGTGCCAGCAGACATGGAGGGCTGCGTCCTCCAGGGAGATGCTCTGGCTGCCGGCTAGAGTGTCTCCCCTCCTCTGGTTGTCCCTCAGCTCCTCCAGCACACCGGGAACCAGGAGGATCAGGGAAACAGTTGTTTTCCCAAAGTGAGGCATTTTGCCTCACACCAAAGCCCAAGTGCAGGGGTGTGCACAGCAGCAAAAAGCAGTGGCACAAATTTGTGCTGCTGCTATTTCTGCCATGGCAAATGCATACATGCTCTGAACTGCAGAACAGCTTTTTAAAAATGATTTTTAGGTTCTAGCTTTGTTTTTAGCTTGTGTTTTATCAGTTTTTAGATGCTTTTTCACGTTCAGACAATACAGTTCTAAATTGACATAGATTTAGACCCTGATCAAGAATCTCAACTTTATGATGTCACCTGATCTCATGTGAAGACCCATGTTTTCAGTCCCCACTGAGTTGATTGAGAGAGAGGCCTCATTTGGAGTGAGGATTGCCATTTAAAGAAATTCTGTGTGGAATAAGTTTAAAAACAAACTTAAAATGCTGTATTGTACAACTGTTGTGATGTTTTTAAAGCGTGTGTGGTATGGTACTTCAGAGTCGCAGCATCTCAAGTACTGTGTGTTAAATGTAGTGAATAGGTTGTTTGGTTACAAATGATAATCAGTTGCATATAGGAATGTCCATGATTACTGAAAACTTTGGCTGTTATTTGATTAGCTTTTTAAAAAAAGCTAAAGGTAAATTTTCACTGATATTGAAGAATGTTTGGTAAAATAACTGTAGCCTGGCTGTATTGTACTTACATGGTAAAGTAATGCATATTATAATGTGTGGGCAAGTTGTCCAGGTTGCATTGCCTTTTTGAAAGTTACGGCTTTTTCTTAAACATAACATTAATTTCAATTTGGGGATTTTTCTTGGCTCTTTTTTTTAATTATTATATGTATAGTACCTGAGACAGAAAGGCTAAGAGGTTGCACCTGTTGTACCCTGGACAAGATGTGCCTGTATCTGTCCTGGAATAGCAGTATCCTGGGATTGACGTGTATACATAGCTCCATTCTAATCAGGCTTTAGTGAGCAGCTGAATGCACAGTCACTTTTCTGCTACTTGATTCAGCAATGTGATCCTGGGATAACCATTTGGGTACACTTTTGTGATGTCATATGATAAATTGTTAGAATTCTTACTCTGTGAGCCCTTTTAGGACAATGTCTGAATGCCTGCACTTTGTCCTGAGATAAACTGATTTATCCTGGGACAAATGTGGCGTATGTGCTTAAAAGCATTTGGGCATATCGTAAGTTGGGGACATTAAAAGTTAAGCATGATCTTTTGAATTGAAAAACTGTTACTTGGAACCTCATCCTGCCCTGAGAAAACAATTGAGCCTTAATTGGGTATAAAAGTCTGACCGTGAGTTTTTTTGGATCTGCTGGAGCTGTGCAGCATCTAGATCTCAGATAGCCAGTTAGATTTCTGTAACCTGTAGCTCATGGGGTTTATTCAGACACCACTGTAATCAATAGAAAGTTGTCCATTGATTTCTGTGAGTATCTGTGTTGCCCAAAGTTGCCTGTTGATTTCTATGAGCTCTGTATAGGGTTAACCATTAGCATAAAAAGAATCCCCTGCTGCATGACACTGACAAACAGATGGCCTTCCTTTTAACTGACACATATCCCTTTCTTGATCTCAGTGATCAGTGATGTTCCTTAAAAAGTTTTTGAAGCCATTTATAAATCCAGATCTCTGGGAGTTAGTGTTTTTTTCTTTTCTTTTTTTTTTTTTTAAACAAAAAACAAAAAGCTCTGGGTTTTGCTGAGCAGCTTGCAAGATTGCATTTTTTTGGTTTTAATTGGCATGCCTGTTTGAAATGGTTGAAAGCAGGAACTGTGTATTTGTATACGTGGCAAAAATAATACTGCTTTTTTAATATGAATACATTCACTGCACAGGAAGAAGTGTTTTATAATTGCTAAGATAGACTCATCTTGTCTGTGGCAAATCAACAACCAGTTTAACTACTGCAGTGGTCCTTAAAATAAGGGTCTCTGAAGAAGTGTTCATTCCAGGCCTGTGGTCAGAGTAAATTTTAATTGTGTGGCATTTTGGATATAGTTAAATACAAACAATTTGACCTTTTTCAAGTTAAAATTACTTACATGGTTGTTGTGTTTAAAACCTAGATATCTGTTTTAACAGGATGGAGTCAACTAGCTGCTATGCACTGTGTCATGCTCCCTGATCTATTGGGATTGGATAAATTTAGACCTCCTCTTCTTGAAATGCTTGCACGCAGGTGGCAAGATCGATGCTTGGAGGTAATACTATTTTGTAAATTGCATTACCTTTTTGTTTGTCTATGCTTGTGACAGATGTAATGTTTACAGATGCAAAAGTATAATATTGGACAACTGGTATATCTTTCAAACAGCAGGTAATCTTTTAAAATGGTGATGACTGGCTCATTTTTTTTATACCAGTGTGTTAGATTTACATAGAAAACAATATATGGGGAACTTTAATTGAAATATGAATCTGTGATTTATCTAATTGGCCACTGGGTGTCATTCTTGTTCTGCCCGCACTCCTATAAGCTCTTCTATTTAGCAAAAGTCAAGTCAGATGTTGGCTTCCACAATATCCAGACTGTTTAGCAAATTAACTTTTGACTAACCAAGTTTCAGGAAGTTTGTTTTCTCCTTTTTATAAACTATGTAACAATAAAATACATAACAATGCTCTTTAGCATCAGGACATAAGCAAAAGCTTGAAACGGTTGTGACTTCGTTTTGGTTTGTTTTTATACTAAGACTGTTAATCTACTTTTTTTAACTAGATTTCTAAAATGCTTGCATCTATGTTCTAGAGATTAGAAAAAAAGAGTAAATGGGGGAAAGTATCAATGCAGACTATATTTTGTTTCTCACAATGAGAATCAGCATTAATACAATTTCAGGCAATATGCTTGCTTTTCCACTTAACCAGTTAGGCCAGTGACTGGCAACCATTATAACCTGCATGCTGGAATAACTTAGCTCTGGTGTTACATAGGCCATGGGGCTTTGGCGTTAGAGCGGCAGCAGAGGGTTTGCCTGTATATGTACTGTACTGCTGCTGCATTTCCACCCAGCCCTGCCACAGCTCCCCAGTGGTTGAAAGCTGTGCACACACTAGAGCAGGTGGAGCAGAGGTTGAGAAGAAGTGGCGGCAGCACAGCTTCTAGCTGCCTGGCCCTGATGAAGCCCCTTACTGTTCAGACCTGACACAAGCACAGGCAAAGCCCTCTAGTTCCACGGGCCAGATATTGCCAATCTATGAATTAGTCTTTTTGCATCTTTATTTTTTCTTAATTTGAGATGATAGACAAGAGTTATAAATGTAGTCCACATATTTGAAAACTATTCTGCTAAAAGAATTTATTTTCTGGATTGTATTTAAGATTTAAAAAAAAAAATCAACCCAATTTCTATCAAGAGGCTGCTGAGATGGCAGGGTTTTCTGGAATGCATGTACAGTGGTCAGTGAATGGGTTGGTACCTACTGTTTGATAAATGACTAGCTGGCCTTAACATCACACCTATGCTGTAGTGGCAAAAATTCTGTTGATTGTGCAGCTTTAGAAGAAAAAAATGGGGCAAATGTTGTGGAATTTAAGCAGTCTTATAGTTAATAATCATCTTGTCACTGATTAAATGTGCAAAAACACTGTCAGAATTTTTTATTTTTGACCCATTGTTCTATTGCTAGATATTATGCAACATTATTCTGTTTCTAGATAGTGCAGTCAGTTAATCAATTTGAAAATTAGATTCTCAAAGTTTGGTAGTTAGAACACCTGGATTAGCTTAAGTGTAAAAAGATCAGGTTTGTATACCATTCTGTTGTTTTACTGGGGTTTTTTCTTTTTCTTTGTCATCTTAGGCAAGTCACTTTTAAAATCGTTGGCCTTCCAGATACCTTCTCTCTCTAGCAGATATGCTTGCCTTTGGAAGATTTCAAAGTATTTTAAAACAGAAAGAGAGACTTTTAAATGATATTGTGTATTTGTTGGTTTTACAATAGCTTTTTTTTCTCAATAACATGAAATATCCCAAGGGTTTCGTCTACGGCTGCTGTTTAGTTTTCTGGGATGTACAAGAAATAGGCTAGAGCTATACTACAACTTCATGACTTTTTACAATGTTTTTTTAATTTAATTTTAATTTAATTTATATTTATTGTCATGCTGTCTTGAATTTTAGTAAGCCAATTTGAAAAACATACATTTATGAAACAAGCCCCACATTTTGGGAAAGCATGGAAGAGAATAGAAAGCCTGAAACGTTCTCCAAAGGAATTGAAGGCCCTCTTTTCTGATAAATTTTAATAGCTTTATATCTGTTAATAAATATCAGTGTGTCAGTTTGTAGCTTGCTTCTGAGCTCCTTTACATTCCCCTCTACTTCCTAGCTTGACATACCTGTAGTACTGATCTTTTCATGGTAGGAAAAGCAGCTGCTGTGGGGCTTAATAATTCTTCTCTCAGGAAGGCAAGTGAGCAAAGGTGAGGAGTGAGTGGAGCAGTTATGATATATGCAGCATTCTTCAGCAAGGGGAAGCAGGGATTGAGTTGTGACATGGAATCTCTTCTCGGACCTTCGCTTACTCCTGGGGCCACACGTCCTTGCATTCCACCTTATTTAAGGGCCCGTTGCAACAAAATGGTTGAGGCCTTGATTCCTCCTCTCCCCCATTTTAATGTTTTTTGGGAAAATGGCATAGCTTAATTTTGTTTTTAGCTTAGGTCATTTCTATGTTGTAAGTTTATTTTAAATAACTTGACTTTGGTTACGTTCTTAAAATATTAGTACATATTATTTGAGATTTGAGTTTGCACAATGTTCTGGTTGCCTATTTATAGGTAAGAGAAGCTGCCCAAGCCTTGTTGTTAGCAGAACTGAGAAGAATTGAACAGGCAGGACGGAAAGAAACAATTGATGCATGGGCTCCATATTTGCCACAATATATTGACAGTGTTATATCCCGTAAGTACCCAACATTTAATTTGAAACTAATTTGGTTAAAAGATATGAATAAGATATTATACATAAACAATGATTACAAATACTGGCACAAAGCAGAAGAACATTGTTTTATTTGTTTAATGAAACCCCAGAATTCAGGATCTTAACTTTCTGAATAAGTCAGCCTAACATTTTGTTTTCGTGACTGGCCACCTTCTCGCTCATAGATTTTGTTATACAAGTGTTTCTCAGTTAAATTGTGGAGTGTGTGTGTGTGTGCGCGCGCACGCGCGCGCGAACACTGTAAAATAATCCATAAAAATGAGATAAAATTAGGACAAGATGCTTTCAAAAAGTCTCTTGTCTAAAAAAACAACACAACAGCTTTTTTATCACAAATAACTCTGACATTTCTAGATCAAAGTGTATTTGTTCATTTATAAATATTTCACTTTGTAATACCCCTGCTTCTACCCCCAACCTGCCTCCTGCACCCTCCCCCCAAAAAGGGTAAATCTATGCTATTGCCTTTTAAATGTTCATGAGCATATACTTTGTGGCTGAAGTATCTAACGGAATCATATATAAGTTTAGCTTGGTTCTGTTTACACGTTAAGATCACAGTTAAATACTGAAATAGTGGTTTAAAAGTGTGTTCTGTGAAGTTTTCAAGTGAGTTAATTTTACAGTTGGGAGGAAAATCAAATACAAGTCCTTCTTTTCTTTGACTTTAGTGACAGTTGTCTGTCCATATACTTCAAAAAGTATTTGCTAGATTGCCTTCCTTCGATTCAAGAGTGAAGATAATTTTTTTTAAAAAAGTGATAACTTCAACTATGGATGCATGACATTTCTCTGTAAGTGATTAGATATGATAATGAGTTGACCAACAGATGGCTTTGTAACCTCTGATATTTATGTTCAGGTCCATCAATCACTCCAGAAGTACTGCATGCAAGTGGTCACTACCCTTTTCTCCTTTTAGCTGTCCTTGAGTTAATTATGGAGCCACAGCAAACTCTCTCTTTTCTTAACTAGTTATTAAGCATCAGACTTAATGTAATTCTCTGCTGTTCTCAATAAACAACAAATTAGTAAGGGCATGTCTTTATGGAACAAATTAGTGATGTGCCAAAGCATTGAACCACCATACTGAGCCAAGCCTCATCAGGTCAGTGCATGTGTGCTCTTGAAATGGAAGCAGTGTAGCAATGAAGTTAGCTTTTCAGCTACACTGCTTCTGGTTCAGGAACCTGTATGTGGGGAATGGGTGTGAAGCGTCTCCGTATGGCCCTTCTTGCATTCTTTAGATCTACCTGTCCATGCTTAGAAGCCCAAGTCGCATTGAAAGTCTGTCGGGCATAGGGTTTTTCCTTGCAGTTCCTCTGGTAATGGAACTCAGGCTTTTAAAAAATATACCCATAAAGCTCTTGTTTTGTACTAGAGAGGTAGATATTCTGCCAGCTAAGTTTTCTTAGATGTTTTGATAAATGCATTTCAGAACCTTTTGAAAATGCCATACAGGCAACCCCTGCTTAGCGCTCTTAATTGGTTCCTGAAAAACTGAGCATTAAGTGAAACTAACTTTCATTTTCACTTTCACTTTTCACTTTCTAAAACCACCAAAATCACTGTAAAGCCACCAAAATCAGGGCTGCCAGTATTAGTGTCACTTTCAGTGCCAGCTGTACCATGCCCATGAGCATTATAACAAAACTTGCTGAGTGTTAAGTGGAATTGGGTATCAGTTTAAAACGAGTGCTATAGCGAAATAGCACGAAGCGAAACAGCATTAAGTGGGGGTTGCCTTTACAGATACGTTTTATGTGGGACAAGTTATAAGAGAAGTGATTAAAGTCTTCATCCTGTAGCTCATCATTGAAGTATGATTTTAATAAACACAAGGGCCTATCTACTTGCATCAGCTTGTCAAATTGGATCTAATCTTGGTGATGCTGTAAGATGCTATATTGATAGCCTGGAAAAATAAGTATATTTTATTCAGTGAAAATATACCACAGGTGTGTTAGATAAAGCAGACTTCTACACACAGCCCACAAGTATGCTTAGCTGGGGAGATCATTGATAAGAGTGGGTAGCATGGTCAGCATGTATAACTGTCTCCACTGACATTGTCAATAAGAGTATTAGGGTGGTATTTGTAACACCGGATGACCTAGGAACTGTACTGAGATCACCAGACTATTTCACGTAAGCTATCAAATATCTGTCTTAATACTTAATGGAAAACATTGTAAATATGTTCATAAGTGCAAACTGACTTTTACTATAAATAGAGGGACCCTGGGGTGCTTTGAGATCCTCTCAAAGGTGGTCTGGGTTGCCACCTAGTGTCAGCACTGTTACATGTGCAAACATGATTCGCAAGATAAACCCTGAAACTTCAAATAGGAAGCTAGTAAAAAAATTATTTTACTACATTTTTATTACAATTTTTAATGAGTATAGGAATAGGCACCACTTGATCCTCTGAATCATGGTGTATGCATAAGAGGCCTAGTCAGGTACCTGATGAATCTGTTTGTACAGAGTCCTGAGACAATTGCACCAAGACCTTTGACATGTACACCTAGGTAAGAGTATGGAGGAGTGGAGGCTGCCCAAGACCTACCATTCCCCCTTTAGACCATTGAGACAAAATCAAAAGACCAGACCAGGTTCAAATGTTCAGTGCCTTGATGGTTGTAACTTCTGCCAGAGTGCAACAGATAAGAACTGCTGCTGACTGCCTAACACCTCAGCCAAGGCATGTTTCTCTCAGTGTACCATAACTTTTCTGCAGCCAAGGAGTATACCCACAAGGCATTGGGGGCTAGAGTCTTGAGGAGCCCTATACTCCCCTTAATCTGGAGGTTGCAACATTGTGTTATTTTACAGGAGCTACCTCGCCATGAGTAGCTCTACCACATTGTCACCAGGCCCTCCAGTCATGTATAATTTGTGCTCATACCCAGGACCATGAATATAGCATCTTCCTACTTCAAACTTTGATTGCTACAGCCAATTCTTAACACTTTTTTGTGTATTGTCAATGCTGTTTCTACAGCAACCACTTGAGATTTTGGGCTGCTGAGCCTTAAGTTTATTACAGGTTTAGGCAGAGACTCCCTTAAGATTTGTTTTTGTACGGGTAATAGAAATGTGTTGTATCGTGCCAACTACTCAAAGTATTCTTTTGTGCAAGCAGTAGTAATAAATAATTATTTTTTAATTAGGGCTACAGAGCTAAAGTTGATATCTCTTAGGGATAATATCATACACTGCTAAAATGTGCTCTGGCCATCTGCAAATTTAATAATGTACACAAATGTTTAGTCTGCACTAATTATAGGGATAAAATAGATGAACAGTAGGGTCTATATCCCTTCTTTAATTCCTAGGATGACATTGGATGAAAAAAATTAGAAGAGGAAATAAAAAAGGGATCTAATAGAAACTACAGGGAAAATTTTATATTTTGGCCAAATATGAGTTTGGAATTTGTTAGAAGAGTGGTGCTTAACCAGTTTGCCTGGCAGGCTGGCTGGACAGTGCCTGGTCCATCTATGGCCTGGATCCAGGTGATGATCCTGATCCAGCACCCAAGGCAGGTGTGGCAGGCCCTACCCAGCTGCACAGAAAGGGGCAGAAGGCAGACTGACTCCAGCCTGGCCCCGCAGGGTTAGGGAGCAGAAAGGGGCATGACTTGAGCCTGTGTGGGATGGAAGGGCCCTACATAATTCTACACTTTTTTGTCACCTTTTTTTTCTTGTTTTAGCAAGAAAAATTCTTTGGAGTTTTAAAAAAGTTTTATTTAAATTTAAAATTAAACACCATCTTCATAGATTGAGACTACTGATGTGCTACCAGTAAAAACTGTACTTAGCTAGTACAGTACTTTCTTTTCAATTTGCTAATGTAACAAAACTATATAACATTTTCTATGTACAATAACTTGTGTTTTAAAACAAAGGATCTTACATCAACACTTACGAATTATCTCTCATTATTCCTTCATTTTCAGCATTTTGGCACTGATTTGGCAAACTTTTAAGCCTGTGTCTAATATTACAAACATAAGTAGAAGTATTGAAATCCATGGAACCTACTCATGACTTATAATTAAGCATGTGTAGGTGTTCACAGGGACAGAGCCTAAGACCACCCATCTGTACAGATTCAGATATAGTTATAATATGATATGCCAACTGCATGTGGATCACTTGTTTTGAAGCAGTATATTGTGCCTTTTAAGGAAGTGTATTAATGCTGTATCTGTTTGTTCCAGTGTTCAGAGAAAAACTGATAGACACATTTGAATATATTATTTTTGCTTCCTTGATGCTATACTGAAATTTTGCCATATACACTGCTGAATTGTTTGCTGAGTATTAATACATCTCAGTGTTTTTAGAGCCTGTGGTTCTGCTTTATAGACTGCTGAAGCAGTGGTGATGATGATAAAATACATTCAGGCCATTCTGTAGAATTTTTCTCTGAGCTTTTATAACTTTAAATATAAACTCTAAACACTCCTGTTATAGCTTTTT
>NW_017729024.1:182684296-182687155 GCF_001723915.1 Gavialis gangeticus | reverse complement strand
ATCTCAGTGTTTTTAGAGCCTGTGGTTCTGCTTTATAGACTGCTGAAGCAGTGGTGATGATGATAAAATACATTCAGGCCATTCTGTAGAATTTTTCTCTGAGCTTTTATAACTTTAAATATAAACTCTAAACACTCCTGTTATAGCTTTTTGTGTGAAATACTTGTTAGGATTTTCCCTTAAAAATACCTCCATACTAAAAACAATTTAGTGTTCCACTTTTTTAGTCCATATGTAAGGATGGGGTATCTTCAGTTTCTTCCCCTCTCCCCCCTCACCACCTCGCACTCCACCCAAACTGCCTTCCTTTTTAAAAAAATAATGAATGCAATAAAAGATCTCAGTCTTGAGATATTGTAAACCAAAGTCATCTTCTGTCTGTGGGACAATTTTATAGCATGGTAGTAGGGGAGAAAATACCCTTTTGCATTGGTGCACCAGTACACCTGAGCAGAAGGAACTGCTTCTAGGAATAAGAAGGATGTTCACCTTTGACCTCTGCTGAGTCTGTCTTGCAGCTTAATGATGCAAAAAGACTCCCTGTTTGCTTGAGACTGTAGTGAGCCCACCAACTTTCACACAAGCTACTGAACAGCTTTTATATGGTAATGAGTTTTACAGATTACCAACCTGTGCTGGATTTAAACAGCAAACTGAAATTGAAATATTCTGCATCTTATTACTAACTCTGAGCCAACTTTTACTTCTTCTCCTCTTTTCTGGCCTTCTTTATCCAATCTACTTTTGTATTCCTGATGTCACTGGTATTTGACATTATCATCTTATCATAGTAGTTTTTCCTCCATCTACCTGGTTCTTTTTGTAAGGTAGAATAAACAGATATAGTAACACGTAAGTAACTTCATTGATTCCTCTTAACTGCATTATTCTGGAGTTAAGTCAGACAGGACGGTTTCAGTCTTGTTTAGTTAAAGGGAATTAATCAATCAATGACCAATTGATTTGATTAATTCAGAGAAATGATCAGTAAGATGGGCATGCGTATGCCATATCTATCTAATATAAGGAGCAATTTACTTGAGTAGTTTTACTTTTCTTCAGAACTAGTTGTGTACGTTCATGGATAGCTAGAGAATAACATATGCATGGGGAGGTTGCCAACCTGTTTGGTTTATGAGATCGTCCATTCAAATCTTAAGAACTTCTCTAAAAACTTCTCTTTACTATTTATTTTTGTCTTGTAATAATAAAATATGTCTGCCTCCAAGAGTTATTCATTCTCTGTTATTCTCTATTACATGTTTCAGAATAAAAATGTATCTGCTTAAAAAAAATCAGATGTATATTTTTATGAAGATGACACTTTGTCCAAGGAAGAATTTAATTTTTATTCAGTGAGAGCTTTTAGTGTTAAATGCAGATTGATTTTTTTTTTGAAAGACATAATAATCTTATTAAATCTAAATTGGATGCATAAATTACATGATACACAGTACTTTAAAATGTTGTTAAGACTTACATACCGTGTAGAAAATCAGGCTTTTGTTAATTATAGCCTTTAGCGAAAGCTATGGCACGCGTGTTATTACTAGCATTGTTATGATGCAGTTAAACACAAAAAGCAAGCACTGAATGAGAAGCAGTGGCACATGGTGTATGCATGTAGAAAAGCCTTGATTCACAGTGGCAGATACATTTATGCCATTCTGTATATTTGGATTTTATTTTTGCAATTGACCTTTTTAATGAGGTGAGTTGTATTCAGACTGTAGAATACAATGGTAGTTGCCCTTTATTCTAAGGAGCGGCTGCTATAGCAACTACTGATGGTTACTAATGTCTTTCCTCTTGAATGTTGCTGTGTGATGTTCTCAGGTGCAAAATCAGAGGCAATTATTTATATTTTATGCAGATGTATATAAACTTTTGTATGGTGCTTCCTTACCTAAGTCAGTGGGCTATTCTATTGTTCCGTGAAAAGGACTAGTTTCCCTCAAAATGTCAGTTAAAAATAAGCATCAATGGCTTTTTCCCCTCCCATCCTAGCTCTTTGTATTAACATTTATTGCTTATAACTTAAGTATTTAAAGTCCGAAAACTTCTCAAAGGGACGTGCAGCATCACATTTGTGTATTTGCATCAGTTGGAAGCAAAGCCTTTTGCTCCTGTAGTCTCTTTTTCCTTGCTTTCTTAATGAGGTTAGAGAAGTCCTGTTTTGTTTTCTTAGCAGCCATAGGGAATTTATTTATTCACAAATAGCAGTAAGTATTTTGTTAGTAAATATGGATAAACCAATATTTTAAAGTTGATATTTGTATGTTTCTACATTGCTTCTTGTTTAAACAAGAGTTTAAAGAATCATATTTGTTTTTGATTTGAAAGCAAAAGTTGTTCCAACTAGAACAAGCTAGAAAAGTGAGAAATTTGAGGAGGAAGTATTAGTAAGAGTCAACTTAAGAAAATTCCCATCTGGGACAACTGGACAAATGATCTGAAATAGATATCCAGTGGTAGGAACCTACTGTGAAAGCAATAGTACTGAAAAAACGTGATGGGAAACACTAAATAGGATTTTGTTTTGCAGAATAATAAAAGTGAACGCTGTGCAATCTTGGGTCATGTTAATAGAAACATCCCATTATTGTTTGGTGAGTTTGTGATCTTTCCTGATGACAGGGATGACGCAGCAGTGTAGACTTCTGTCCTCTTCAGAAAAATGTTAACAAGCTGGAAGGATTTTGAAGATGATAAAAATTAAGGGACCAGAAAGATTATTTTAAGTATGTTGTTATGAGACATGATAAACATTGACATGTAAGGGTAAAAACATGAAAGGAAGAATCATTTTTGGTCAAAAACTGGGCACTTTTACTAAGTGGGAGTAAAAGGTATGGAAAT
>NW_017729024.1:182679883-182684276 GCF_001723915.1 Gavialis gangeticus | reverse complement strand
AAAATGCTGAAGTGGGAAGTCTGACAGATTAAGACAAAGTAGCTTGGTTTTAAGAGAGTTAAGTGAACATAAAAACTAGCAGCAGACTTTTTTGCCTGCAGCAAATACATTTATATAAAACTATTGTGAAATAATGTAGGTATAGATATTATTCCTCTTGCAGCTTGTTGGAAAGCTCATATTTAACTGAGATAATTGACAAACATAAAACTGCTGTTAATGTGACTAATGAAGATTTGAATACCAAGAGAATGAAATCCTTTCCTACAGAAGCCAGTAGAATTTTGGGGTTAGACTTTCAGCCATAATGTTTAAATTAACTATTATGTCTCCACTTATTGATTAAAATAAGTTCAGGGAACTTGAAATGAGGTCTGAATATTTTTTTTGAAAATCTACTGATAAGCAGAAATAATAGACGCAAGAACGATGATATGAGCTGAAATATGTTTTTTCTTTAAAAAAAAAAAAAAAAAAAAAACCAAACTTTTGGTTAACTGTGCTGCCACTTTAATAAAATTGTAAAACTTCTCTTCCAGGTTTTGTTTGTATGTCTTGGATTATTGTATTTTCTTCTGAGTTAGCTGGAAGAGTTGCAAAAAGAACAAGAAAGTAGATATTTCCTATTGCTTATACATCTGAGGAACCCTAGTTAAGATGATTATTGCTTTATGCATACAAGATAGTACACACTTAAGAAATATGTTCTAGATATAGGTGGATATCATTCTTTCCAGTATTCATGCATAGGAAAGGGTTTGTTTTCAGCAGTTATCTGTTAAAGGAAAAGACGGGTTGCGGGGGTGTTTGGAAAAAAGAACGTATTGTTTATCACTGTGCCAGCAGCATAGTTCCAGATGTCAGCCTGTTTGCATGTGGACCAAACCTGCCAGGTTCTGGTAAAAAAGCAATTCTCCCTGAATATCTTTCCAGACTTTCCACCCTTCAGAGCATGCAGTGCCTCAGACAGACCTTCCTGTTGCAGAACCTTTCTGAGGCAGACTCCAGATTTTATTTCTCCTTAACAGTTGGCTCAGTAATGTAATCCATTTTCAGGGCAGCATTTGTCTTTTAAGGGCATCACCTGCTCAGTTCAGTGTTTGCAGGTAGTCCTTAAGGAGAGGATTAGGCCAAAGCAAACTAGAAGCAAAATGAAGGCTTTGCATTTCCTGCTTTGCTCAACAAGGCAGAGTAGTGTCTATCCCTCACGTTCTCTGAGGAGGTAGAACTACATCTAAAAATGGAGAAAATACCAGGCTTTTGTTACCGGCTGCTGCTGTATATCACTGTACCCTAATGTCCAACCTATTGTTTCCAGCTTCTGCTGGAGATTGCTGTGCTCCACAGCTACTTCCACTTGCTGTGAAGTGATGAGGAGAACAGTTCAGATGCAGAGGAATATCAGGTAATAAGGGACCTCATGGACCATTCTTTAGTTCTTTCTAGCTCTTTACTTGCTTGTATAAAAACAAAAGGTTTGGCAGTGTGCACCCATCTAAAGTTAGCCCAATATCACTGCTAAAGGTAAATGTCACTTTCTGTCCTGACAATCAGGATCTCAGTGTTCCTGAGTCGCCTCCTTGTTATATGAGATATATTTTATTATATTAGCCATTTCAGATAATCTCTACCTCCATTAACTTGCATTAGTTGGTAGTTTGCCCATACCTGTAAGCAGCCAAGTCTAGGCACATATCGCTTCAACCCCTTTGTTTGGGCCTGAGCACTGATGGCATCAGACCAGTGGAACAAAACAAAAAACTCCAAATTGTCATCTTACAACTGATGTGCCTCTGAGTTCTTTTCTTTAGCAGTGGTAACAGGGATGGATAGTGTGCAGTTATGATCCCTCGCAGTCTAAAAACCCCACAGTGAAATAACTGCTCTCTGAAAAGATCAGTGCTATACAAGTCTCTTATGCCAGGGTATATGAACACTAGATTAAACACAGAGGTGAATTTGGTTCTTGGCTTTCTTAGACCTTTACGAAGTTTGAGGCTATTCAGTGTCACTGGACACATCAGTTTACAATTCTGTCCCCTGATGATGTTAAAGAAAAGAGAACACTGTGCTTAGCAAGTTCAAACAGCCTGTATAGGGAGAAAATGCCAGTTTGTGAGTGGTAGCTGGAATAGATGTATGTTGATGAAGCAAGATCAGCTGCCTCCTATGACACTCGGACCACCCCATCTGTGGACAGATACCTAAGTGGTCCCAGGATCTTTCAGTTTGGGAGCTATTAGCTTCTGATAGCTATGATCAAAATGAGGTGACTGAATGTTGTACAGAAGGGTGAGCTCTGGGCTCTGCAAGAACCATGGGAACAGTTTTGCCCATTTCCAGTCGCACGATACCTGGGGAAGTGCCATTATCTGATTTAAAACATCTATTGTTTGCTTCATAATGGGACAGTTTTTGTATTATAGGCTTTCAGATCTGGGAAACGCTGTTGGGAGAAGAGGCAGTGGAAAACTGATATTCCAGAACAGAAATGAAAATTGGCATTCAAACATAGGTTTGTTTTCATTACTGAGGAATTTGCAGTGCTCTGCAGCGAGAGATTTGTTAAGTATATTTTATAAAGTATACCATAGTCTACCTAAGAAGAATAAAAGTACAACTGATATTTTTTTTAGCTTGTGAAAGTTGTCTTTTGGAGGAATTTCAAGAAAGTGAGCATTCCCCAATGGCAGTGAGCACCACTTGTAAAAGAGTGTGCACTTGAGAGTGGTTTTGGTGGTCTAGTTTTGTCCCTAGTCTACAAGCAAGCGGACACATCATCTATTAGAAGAGATTCGTGGACCTTATTAATGGGAAAAAATGGAAATTTTCCAGACTTAGACTTTCCTAAAACATTCTCTTTCTCTCTCTCTCTCTCTCTGTCTCAATCATTAACAAGTGATGCTCTCTGTATATAAAAGGAAAGTGTTTCAGAATTGACACTTCTCACTTTCTTTAACTCTCTGGAATTATAACAAAAATTATGCTGCATAAAATCACTTTCTCTCCCATTGTCCTCTTTAAAAAAAATTTGACACTGCCTTTAGATTTTTTAAATGTTTGACACGAAAACTTTTCTAATACCAATTGTAACTTAGTTTCCCAAGACTGGGGTTGAGCATTTTAGAGTCTAAAGAAAATGACAGGTTAGTTCATCAAGGGATTTTGTCCCACTTGATTAAAAACCATTATTTACAACTCTTATTAAGGAAATGACTATATATGTGTTATAGGAGCTTTTAACTTAGCTTTTTTTTTTTACAGTACTCTAAAAAGCACTACAGCTGTAATGCCTATTTTAGTGCAACTACCTGATCTAGTAAACTGCTATTTTTGTTTAAATATGAAAGATCAAACACAGAAAACTCCCAGTTATTTTTGCAAGTGCTTTGGTAGTTTAGGAATTGCTGAACTGACTTAAATCAAGTTAAAAAGAAATGGTTACTTCTGCTGCAAAACTGTCAAGCTTAACCACACAATTTTTTTTTTTTATGTGTAAAACTCCCTAAAAATGGAGTTGATTACATAATCATTGGCAGAGCCTTAGTTGTAGTGGTGAGTACTGCATATAATGAATGACCTAATATTAGTTGCTATGAACAGTATGATATTGATTTGTGCCATTAGTCTCTAGCTGATTTGCTGAAGAACTGAAGTTTTTTTTTTAATGCTAATGGAAATAAAGTGCTTTACAAAACTGCACATAAATACGGGAACATGTTCCATTGCAGAGACAAGTGTCTAGGAAGCTTTTTAAAAATATATTTGCTTTGTTCTACCACAGACTTTAACAGCATGCCAGAGCCTCCCCCAAGGAAGCAGTGTCGCTGAATGGAGAGCATATTGGACTGGATCTTGGCAATATAAGTTCCATCCCTTTCTCAGCTGCTACCTTAGTGTGAACCCTTATATAAGTCAGTTCACTTAGCTGTGCTTAAATTTTTCATCTTTGTAAAATGTGGTAAATCAGCAGGGGCCACCCCTTTTGGCTGGCATACCGTAAAGTAAGTCCAGTGTCCTTCCCAAATGCCACACCTTTCCCCATCCCCTCCCTAGTCCGTTGCTCTGCTCTTTCTTTCTTGCTTGATCTGCCATTTGCAAAACAAAGCGTCTACTCATGCCACTTATGGTACAGGTTGGGCCTGTGTGAAGTGGCTAGTATGTGCTTCAGATTTGGATTCAGCCGATTTTGGGGAACAGTGATTCGATCCAGTGATTCTAACCACTGTCCTAAATCGATTTTGCTGAGTCTTATTTGAAGATTAGTCTGCTGCTGAATCTCCAGATCACACAGGCCCCATCCACTGCCCACTCTCCCAGCCCTGGCAAAGGCTGCCCCTCCTGCCCCATCTCCCAGCTCTTTGGGAGAAAAAAGCTCTGACTCATCGGGTGC
>NW_017729024.1:182674371-182674883 GCF_001723915.1 Gavialis gangeticus | reverse complement strand
TCGATCCAGTGATTCTAACCACTGTCCTAAATCGATTTTGCTGAGTCTTATTTGAAGATTAGTCTGCTGCTGAATCTCCAGATCACACAGGCCCCATCCACTGCCCACTCTCCCAGCCCTGGCAAAGGCTGCCCCTCCTGCCCCATCTCCCAGCTCTTTGGGAGAAAAAAGCTCTGACTCATCGGGTGCTGCTGGGTGGGGAGGTGATCCCCATTGACCTCCACTGCCCCATTCTATGTGGGGGGCTCTGCTGTGACCCCCCCCCCCCCATGGCTGCCTTGCCCATCCAGCTCTGGCCCTTTAAAAAAAAAAAAATAACAAAAAAAGTGCTAACCCATGGGCTCCTGCCCGGCAGGGGGCAATCCCATCTGCTTTCCACTGCCACACCCTGCATGGGGGGGGGCTCTGCACAAGCCCCCAGAACCCCTGAGGCCACTTCAGGAGCCAGTGAGTTCTGGGGTTTTTTTGTTTTGTTTTTTTTCTTAAAGGACCGGAGCTGGAGCAGGTGGGGC
>NW_017729024.1:182669922-182674268 GCF_001723915.1 Gavialis gangeticus | reverse complement strand
TGTGGCCCCCCCCTGGTCCCCCCTTCCCTCCCCCCCCCCCCCCACTTACCTGCATGGAGTCCGGGTCCAGGTCCCTGCTGCAGCGGGCAGGGACCGCCCAAATCACCGAAGCTCTCTGAATCTTTTCCGAATTGATTCAGAGAGCTTCAAATTGATTCAGACCTTTTAATTGGTCCTCTGATTTGATTTGGATTCAGAGATTCTGCCACCGAATTGGGCCAAATCTCCTCTGAATCAAATCAGCACCCAAAGCCTTGCACAGCCCTAGTACAGGGATTGACCTCTGTGCAAAATGATGCCTACCCTCTTCAAGTTCTTTTAGATCTACTGATGGGAAACTATACAAGACTTACCTTTGTATGAGCAGAATGTACAGTTTTTATGGTCAATACTGCCCCATCTTTCTACATCTATCACCTGTTTAAAAAAAGGAAAAAAGTAGCAATGTCAAAGCACGTTGTAATGCTTAAACTTAGCCAAGTGAGTGTCATTCATTCCCTAAACGACATAGGAGGTCAGAAAGTAAGTAAGGTAATGTATTCCAATGAATGGCAAAGTAGAGAGAATCTGCCAGGAAAATAGGTAGAAAAAGGAAATCTACCTCCAACAGGAAGGAATATCCATTGTACCTGGTAGAATGTGAGATTTGCCATTGGGTTCTCAGGACCTCATGCTGCAATGTTTTTCCTGAACAGAATTAGATCACCCATACCTATTTACATAGAGCTCCTTGAAAGACTGATGCCTAACAGAGAAGTTAAAGACTAAATAGTCAAAGACAGAAAAATAGAAAACAAGTTACAAGATGTAAGTGTAAGATTCTAGGGGATTTGATAGGAGTACCAGAATATTAGGAGCAATTAAGGATGGTCGAGTCACTGCAAGATAAATGCTGGTCTCAAAACAGTTGAGCAAACGTTTGGAAAATACTTGGGTTTTTCTGGCAAGAAGAATGGTTTAGTTTGGAGCCAATGTGTTAGGGCAAACTAAAACTTTCTTCTGCCACCACCAAGAACAGCTTAGCTCTGTCCTCTTTTGAACCACCCTTCAGGTAGTTGAAGGCTGCAATTAAATCCTCCCCCATAATCTTCTGCAAACTAAATAAGCCCAGTTCCTTCAGCCTCTCCTCAGAAGTCATGTGCCCCAGCTCGCTAACCATTTTTGTTGCCTTCCACTGGACTCTCTCCAATTTGTCCATATCCTTCTGTAGTGGGGGACCCAAAACTGGACACAGTACTCCAGATAAGGCCTCACCAGTGCCTAATAGAGGGGAACAATTGCCTCCCTCGATCTGCTGGCAATGTTCTCACTAATGCTGCCCTGTATGTTGTTAGCCTTCTTTGCAAGAAGGGCATGCTGTTGGTTCATATTCAGCTTGCTTGTGTGCCTTCTCCCTGTACCAGTGCATGGGATTGTTCCATCCTGAATGTAGGACTTTTCACTTGTCTTTACTGAGCCTTATGAGATTTCTTTTGGTCTGATCCTCAAATATGTCTAGGTCTCTCTGAATCTTAGACCTACCCTCCACCATATCTACTTTCCCTGGCTTGGTGTCATCTGCTGATTTGATGAGGGTGCACTCCAACCCATTTTTCAGATCATTGATGAAATATGGAACAAAACCGGCTCCAGGACTGACCCCTGGGGCACTCCCCTTGATACTGGCTGCCAAGTAGACATGGAGTCATTGATTACTATGCTTTGAGTCCAACAATACAGCAAGTTTTCTATCCACCTCACAATCCATTCGTCCAACTTAGACTTCCTTAGCTTGCTTGCAAAAATGTTGTGGGAGACCATATCAAATGCCTTGCTAAAGTCAAAGTATATCCTATGCATTGCTCTTCCCGCATTTGCAGAGTCAGTCATCTAGTCATGGAAGGCAATCACTTTGGTCAGGCATGACTTGCCCTTGGTGAGTCCACGCTGACTGTTCCTAATCACCTTCTCCCCCAAGTACTTAGAAATGGATTCTTTGAGGACCTGGTCCCTTGACCGAGCGGGGGACTTGTGCCATGACCTGGCTTCGTGGCCCAGTATTTGGCCACAGCTCGGTGGTTGGGAACCTCTGCTCTAATTAAGCAGGGGCCTTAAGTATTGGTCTAACTGCTGAGATTTAGCTGCTTATGCTAAATGTATGTAGATCAGCTACTTTTAATTAAAGAAAGAGCTTACATTAAAGATTCCCCTTCAAAGATGTGGGTGGTAAACTGACTTGCAAATGGTTTGCAAACTGTCCTGTTTGCTGCCCTTGGTCATTTGGGGCATTTTATACCTTACGGGGCCTGAACTGGGTCTGCCCCCTTGTTGGAGCTTTTGTCAGGCATAGGCAGCAGTCACCCCATAATCACTCAGGTAGCAGCATTCCCAACAAATCAGAGCACAGGCCCAAACACGGCCCACCAAACAAACACTCAGCAAGTTAAATGCACTTACCTTCCTAAAGCCAGATCTGGCGCCTGGTGGCTGACTCCTCTTCCTCTTTTTGCTCCCAGTGAACTGCTTGCAAACTGCCCTGTTTCCATTTGCTTGCAGGGGCTCCACTCTTTAAAACTAATATGCAGCCTAATTAAAACCAATTAGCAGACTGCAGCATAGCAAATAATGTTCCTATTATAAAGAATATTAGGACAATCTTAGCAATTGCAGGTTAGTATACTGATAAGTACATTGTTTGAAACTATGATTACAATACATTTCTAAAAAAGGTCTAGCTAAACATAATATTGAAAAAAGAGAACCAACATGGCTTCTGGTTTTAAAAGAGAATCATGACTTGCCAATCCACCAGAATACTTTGAAGAGATGCACAAAATATTGAGTAAGGAGTATTCATCAATACCATTTTATTTTGACTTTCATTATTCTTTTATAAAGGACATCCTTCCTCTGGTTGAGTGAATATTCTGAAAGCAAGAGGGACTGGAGGGTATTGGGGAAAAAGAGTAAACAGATTTTACAGGTTACTGTTACAGATTACGAAGTGATTAAAAGACAAAAAAGAATAAAGAATAAATGTCTCAAGAATACTTACCAAAATATGTATTAATTATGTTTTTAAATGATCTAAGTAGGGTAAAACAAATCAAGTAAGGGTTTAGCTTAGCCTGCGATACAGAAGAGCCTACAGATTTAGGCAATTGGATAGTATGTTGGTTGGTGAACGAATTGTCAGTACAGGCAATGGAAGGGAGAAGCTGGTTTTTTTTACACCTCTGTAGTTTCTAAATTAATTAAAACCAATCAACAGATCTAGGCTTCATTAAGTAGACATCATAGTTGTGCTATCCACAGTGTTCAGTATCAGACTGAAAAGAAAAAGATTGGGACATATGCAGAATGGACTTATTAAAAAAATACTAAAAGTATCGCAATAATGTTCCTATACAGGGTGGAGTCTTGCCTTTGCCTTTAAGATAGAAGTTTGACACCAAATAGTTTTCATGTTATAGGTAAAAGAAAAGGGAAACTTGCTAGGTATAGTCTGCTAGTTTTGAGCTTAATATATTACTACTTTTTATTTAACACTTTTGTGCCAACTACTGGTGTTGTGATTTACTAAGGAACCAGTAGTATTTTCAGTATATTTAAAGTTAATTATGTTAATTAACTTGCATGCATTTTCATTTTGAATTTTTCGTAGTATGGACTATAGGACTTGCCCTCAATTCTTTGCATTTACAAGTATATCTTCTAACTACCCAAGGTGTGGCATGCCGTTCCATTCCATTTCTCACTTGCAAAATTTATTCGTACTGTTAACTGCAATAAGAGCTGAAACATATGGTAAAATGTAAAAATATTTGGAAGAAAATGTTTAAGTTTGCAAATTATCATAAACACTGACTTGCATCTTATGTCTTACATGTGTGAAATACCACCTTGCTTTACTTTTGTAGAAGCTGGAAAAGCCAGACCTTGCACAAACAAGGAAAAAAAATATAAACGATACTGTTTTTCTTAGTGAATGACTGAGTATTGTATGACAACATATTAAATGTGTTGAAGCAATAATTGGACTAAATTAAAATTCTATAGCACAAGTTAAGTTTTCTGGATTTGTGTTGTTTGTTCATGTAACTAACCTAACTACAGTTACGTTATTAAGTATTGTAAAACCTACTTGTGCTTTTTTCTAATGTGTATGCAATCAGTTTGTACCTGGATGCTCCATAGTAAATTGACAGGCAGCTGAGAGTTTTAGTAGTCGATATAAAATAGTTATGTTCTCTGTATGCCTGTCTGTTTCCTCTTCTGCTATTTTTCATCTGCCAAATGTTTTACTCTTTGAACATTTATTTTAGCTATCCTCTCTAGATCTGTCAAATTGTTTTACTCTTATTTTT
>NW_017729024.1:182657741-182664922 GCF_001723915.1 Gavialis gangeticus | reverse complement strand
GTATGCCTGTCTGTTTCCTCTTCTGCTATTTTTCATCTGCCAAATGTTTTACTCTTTGAACATTTATTTTAGCTATCCTCTCTAGATCTGTCAAATTGTTTTACTGTTATTTTTCATTATTTTTATAAGTTTGTTTATAATTTTTTAAAAGCCCTACTCTATATAGTGATTGCTTCTTCCTAAGTTAATTCACCATTTTTCCCCTCTAAATCACTTATTCGATATGAATAGTCTTTAAAATGAATTGTAAGATTTAATCAGTGTAATGTACTGGAATAACAACATGCTCCTGTAGGTGCATTACAATTATTACAGTATATGAAAGTGTGTTTCCTTTGCAATTTAATAGCAGTTTGTCATTTTTGAGACTCCCATAGAATTCTAAATGAAACATTATGCAACAACTTGCATGATCCACCCCAAAATCTTATGTAGATACATACTTCATTTAAACACATAAATATATTTATAAAATCAGAGGGATAAAGTGCATTCTTCCTAATATTTGTGCATCCCTGTTGAAGTCAGTAGTTACATCTGTATCATGGCTGGGTTTTAAATAGTGGAGTTGAGGCTTTTCTGAAGCCAGTAGAGATTTACTAGTATAACTGAAAGCAGCTGGCCCAGCATATTTACGAGACATTATGTATATTTTTTTAGAAAAATAAAACTTAACATTGATTTGTCTGCACTTCTGGCTCTTGCTTCATGTGGTTCTTATAAGATCCACTGTACAATAAATGGTACACATTTTGACATGTCAGCATTAATTGTATGCAACTATTTTGCAGTATTGTTAGCATGAATTTTAAATTGCTGTTTAGAGTCTTTATTAGTTATTGCTTCCATGTTTGTCTCGTTGTGTATAGATTTAAAAACAAAAAGCCTGCAGTTTGTTGTTGGACAAGCCTGCAGTTTGTTGTTGGACCTTACAAGCTGCTTTAGGTGGTCAAAACTTTACTTTGGTAGGGCTATGCAGAAGGTCAGTTTACAGGCTTGGGGCCTCAGTTCATCAAGTTACTTTAGGCATTCATGTGGTTAAAGCTGCGTATGTTCTTGATCACTTTACTGAAGTAGGGCTTTAAACAGGTAGGATTTTGTTGAATTCCAGGAGGAGGAGGACGGGATGTGGTAAGAAGGGAACATGAAGTGAGAACAAAAATTGGAACAAAATGCACTGAAGGGGGAGAATTGTTTTATGAGGTCAACAGATCTTTAAAATATTTTTCCCCTTACACATGTTTATTTTTTTATGACTATTTGATTGTAGGTTTGTTTTTTATTATGATTAGATGGTAAAGTAGGTATAGGCAGTTTTGGGTCTGGGTTTACTGGTAAAAGTTAGTAGAAATGAACCTTGGAATATGCTACATTAGAAATGATGTACATAAATTGTTAAATGTATGGCCAATTACTTCATTTACTTAGATATTGTTAATTAAATATAGAGAATATGAAATGTTGGCCAATATATTCCAAACCAATGAAAATCAAAGAGTTACAACTTGTAAGTGGTGAAGTGATGTGAAGCCACTAGTGGTACTGTACATGATCAAGTGTAACAGTGTACTTCTATTGCATATATTTATGCCATACTCATTTGAGGTTGCATTCTTGATCTTCACTTTTTATTTTACTTTTTACAAGCCTTTTTGGTGAATATAAATTCTTGGGGTCAAGGGTTGTCATGTAATAAAATTTACTAATAAACCCTGTTATCTTTAGCATCTGGAATTATTAGTGTAGTTGGAAAGTAATTAATTGAAGCTTTTTATCAGTCTCTGGTGTGATATAAATTGTCATTAAACTTTTTGGACACTGGGGTTGTCGGTGAGGAGGAAGAAGCCAACCATCCAACAGGAAATGTGTTAGACTTCTCTGTGTAGGGAGGAAAAGGGCTAGAAAACGGATGCTAAATTCAAACAGCGGATTTGTTTTGTATGTACAAACACTATAAACTTTATCTGTAGTTAATATTCAGTCATCTGCCATATGACTATTGAAATATAAATGCATAAATCTTGTTCTAAAAGTGATGCATTTCACCACCAGCTTTCTAAGAAGTGCTCTAGATTTCTTGGAGAGAGGGCAAAGGTGATACCATCTTCCAGAAAGTTCTGCTACATATGTTTAGCTCATGATTTGCTGGGAAAAAGTGTTTTGGGGGTTTTTTTTTGCAACATTATTTCACTGCCTGTCCAGAGGCTTATATGTCACCTTGTAGTAGGGAAGCCAGAAATACTAGTGATACCAGCACTTACAGTTGTTGCCCAATGAACATGGCGACCATAAAAATATGGAATTATAGGCCTCTCCTGACAGAGACAAACTGATGTCTGGAGAAAACAATCAGTGTGGAAGTGCAAGAAAAAACATCCCACGCACACCATTAAAATAAGTCACTGGCTTACAGAATTTCACTAGTAGTTACAGTGCTCTTGAATGAGAATGCAGAGCATATATCTAAGTGGGAATAAGATGTTACTCAAAGCAGTTTGATTCACTGTCATGATTAGGATATTTTTTCACAGGCATGTTGAAGTTATTGTCTCAGAAATGATTTTTTTAAAACTAATTTCTTTGAGAGCAGTTATGAATGTGCATCACACTTTATTTTCTTTTCCTCTTTTATATATCCAACTGTGATGTCACATAGAGGATTATGACTTTAAAGAATAAGCAGCAGGACCAGATGAACTGTTTTAAAAACCAAGATCCTGTTTCATGCAAATGCTCTTGGTAATAAAGAGGAAGGAAAAGTATATAACAACATCTGAGCGGAATTGTTTCTAAATAGAATGCATTTTTATGGGGATTCAGGAAGCTCTTTAACTGTTTGCAGATTCAGCCATTAAGCTGCGGTGGTAGCTTTTAATATGAATTTCTATACTCATTGAAGGCAATGTCTGGGCCTTGAGCAATCTCCTCATTTCTTCAGTAGTCAAATCACATCTTCATTTTTAGATGAGGGCCTTTGTTTTTCTTTTAACGTTCTAGATCAGTGGTGCCCAACCTTTTTGCCTGGTGGGACAGATGAGCAGTTTCTGGTCCCTCTGTGGGCCAGATCCAGTGAGTGGTCCAGATCTGGCACCTGGGGTGGGTATGGCAGATGCCATCCAGCCTTGCAGAGGAGTGTAAGGGGCAGGCCAGCCCCAGCATAGCCCCACAGGGGAAAGGAGCTTGACCTGAACCACAAGGGGGAAAGGGGGCATGGCCCAGCCCCAGCCCAGCCCTGCAAGGGGGAAGGAGCATGGACTGGTCCTGTAGGGTGATTGTAGGGGGCTTGGGATTGGGGAATTAGACAGTAGTGGAGAACAGCCTTATTAATGGCCACTGCTGCCCCCCGTCCCCTTACCAAATTTCCAGGCCCCATAGGGATCCCCAAAGGCCAAATGAGATGGCTCTGGAGGCTGGGCTGTGTTTGGCCTGTGGGCTAGTGGTTGAGCATACCTGTTCTAGATGACCATCTTTTAAAACTAAACAAGTGTACAAGTGTGTGTGTGTGGGGGGGGGGAATGGAGCATGAAAGAGAGAGAGAAACATGCCATCTCAAATGTTTCCCCAAATGAGACTTTATGCTCTCTACCCCTTATTCAGTTAATTGTCAATTTACCTTTCTTCTTGCCTTTTGCATCACCCTTGTTGGATAGCTTGTTTAGTGGGACTGTATAATCTGATGAATCAAGAGAATCTCCAGATTCCCTGCTTCATCTACCTTTTAGAAGTTGGCCTCTAATTATTAGGTTGAAAATGAGATCAAGTATAAGAAATCTGTAACCATGTGTTGAGATAAAGAAGGGAATTAAGAATAAAGAAACAAAAAAAAACATCAGAACAGAAACCTGTTCTTACCCAACACCTTAAATCCAAGAATGCTGTTTTGACTTGGCTTTCTAGCTGAGGGATTTTAGCATCTCCCTGTGCCCCAGGAAAAACTGAAGACCAAACCGTGTTCTCAATGCATGGTTAAGAACAGTTGTTTATCTGGCTATTCGCATACCTCCTCTGTTGGATTCCCAAAGAAAGGTGCGTGTTTACCAGACAAAAAGTTTTACCTGATCTGAGTAAGATCAAGAGCATATGTGCCTCCTTTTAGATGTGGAGATTACTAATCCAGATGCCTAAACTAAGATGCCATCTCTCAGTTTCCTCTATAGTGAGAAATGTTCTTCCTGTTCGTACGTGTTGCGTAGGTTAGGGTTTCTCCTTAAAAAGCGTAAAGTCTGGGATGGACTCTTTGTGAATAAACATACTTCTGTCAGATGCTGATTACTGCTTTTCAGTCTTTTCTCAGGTGCAAAATAACTTGTTATCATTTGGAAGTCGTCATGTTGTTTTGTAATTCTGACCCTTTAATAACAAATAAGAAATATAGTTTATATCAAGTACCACAATGCATATAACCACAAGGACAATAAGACTAAAGACAGCTTGATGTTAGGGTGCATGTCATATCAGTAAAACAAACTCAAGAAACTGTGCAAGACTCCCGAGCCCATTAAGTTCATGGCAGTGGCCCTGTTTTATGTATGTGTTATAGGTGATTACTGAAAACTTCTGTCTACATATTCCTACTTAAGTTGTATATGTGCACTCTAAAGCCGTTAACATTTTTAAAATCATCAGGCAGGCTGTTTGCTCTGTGTATGTTTATGTACCATGCCTTACTAAATGAAACTTATTAATGTTATTCTAGAATAATTTATGGAATTTATTCTACTATAACAGTGATTATTTTTCAACCTTTTTTCATTTGTGGATCCCCAAAAAATTTTGAATAGAAGTGCGACCTCTTTTGGAATTTTGAATGGATGCGCAGACCCTTTTGAATTGTTAGCATGGGAGAGTTGCATAATTTTGATTGATCATAATCATCTTTCATGGTACCCTTAGACATAGTGTGTGGACCCTCGGCAGTCCGTGGGCCATAGGTTGAAAACCACTGTTATAGTAAAATAATACTTGACAAACATGATTTGAAACAGCTTGTTTTTAACAAACAAAAAAGAAATGCTGTATCAAAACAAGATGCTGGACCACATGTATCTACTCTTGGGTAGAAGATGAGGGAACAAGCTACTTGTGGCAGATGTTAGTCATATTACTAATACGCTAGCTGGAGATGTGTGACAGCTGAAAATTGTGTCTAAGGTGCTTGCTGAACACTCTTTGAGGGTTAGACCAGGTGCTTCTTGTCGTTTATTCATGTATTGTGTATGTTGCCACTAAGAGCTTAATTAAAGTCAAAGATTAGTGAGGCCATGTATGTAGTGAGGCCTTGAAAATAGTAAGGCCTTGTATGTAGTGGCGCAGTTAAAATTAACCATATCAGAAAAATGCAAAGGCTTGTACTGCTGTTAGTCAGTCATAAGGAAAGTTCAGTGTGAGTGGCTATGAATCCACAGCGTAGTTCAGAAGTTATAAATTAGCTAGCACATCTGGAAATTATTGGAAGGGAGATGCAGCATTGTAGGAGAAGCTACTAATTTAGAAATTAGCTGCTGACCTGGATTCGGTGGGCCCGTGGATCTCGAGAAGCCTGAGGACTGAATACCAGGGTCCTTCCTGGTACCCCTCGGACAGCACAAATTGGGGATGCCTGACTTAGATGAGCTTTATAGAAGAGGAACTTACTGTACATCGGGCATCAGAGGTGACTGTCGATAAGTTGCCGACGCAAATTGTTATTGTCTGTCATTGTTGTCTTGTTATATTACACATAATTTTGTGTTTGTTAAGTCAATAAACCTTTCTTACCTTTTTACCCCCGACCACTCTCCCAATCCCGAACTCTCCCTCTGGCAGCTGGGACAGAGATGTTCAAATATTATAGTGCTGAACATGGTATAAGAACCTACTGATACGTAGAATAGATATCTGTAATAGTCCATCATTATTAATTTGTTCTAGCTGCTTTGTGAAACAGTCTGCTCTTGCCAAACAAAAAAGTCTAGGGTTGAGATGAATAAAATAAAAAAACTAAAGTAGCCGGCACCTTTTTTGGAATGTAAAGAAATGACTGCCATAATGTCTGTTTCGGATCTTACAGTGTTTGTTGCCAGTAAGAATAATATTCAGCAGCTTACCAAAAGAGCATAAACCTGGCTACTTACACTTTTTAAATGTTTATTATTTTGGAGGTGCTGGCTAATTTTAAAGTAAATTCAAATTAAATATTTGAAAATTATTATGTTTTCTCCTAATATAAGGTAGTCTTTTTTTGTGACATCTCCTTTCCAGATTTAGTTAATACTTGTAGAACAACGTATTTTCTCATATCCATATTTTTTTTTAATTCATAATATGGACAGGGTGGTAATTAGCTATATTAGGCAGAAGGCGGGGCAGAGTGGTACTGTTGGGCACTTTTTTACACGTGCTATGGGGATGAGGGGGCGATGCCTTAATTAGAGCAGCTTTGAAAATTGCTCTAATTAAAGTGCTGCTGTGTCTCCTGTATCAGCATCCCTGTGCTTAAGGTTGGTGGCAGGGGTGCTTGAAATAAAGCTCATTCGACGAGCTTTAGTTCAAGTGCCCCTGCTGCCATTTTAAGCACAGGGACACAGATGCACAAGATGCAGGAGGCTGCTGGAGTGCAGCAATTACCACTCTCCAGCAGACTCGATTAATCAAGTCTGCTCTGACGTACTGGAATTCCAGTGCATTGGAGCATCCTCTGCCCTCGTGTATAGGTGCCTTATAAGACTTAAGTCATTTGAATTAGTTTGAACAAGTTTGTCTTAAAGGTGCCACCCTGTCTTGCCTTTCTGCATAATATGGGCATTAATGGCAATCCTCTAAGTATGTTTCTCTTTTTAGAATAGCAAGTGTAGTACACTGAAGTTTATGGTACAGATCTTTCTGTGTGTGGATTTTCAGTTGAAATGTGTAACTCTTACTTTACATTCCTGGAAATTTGTTGTTATACTGCAGTAAATGCATAATTAATGTTTCTACATTGCTATCCAAAGATGAACCAAAACTGTCTCCAGATTTTGCTAGGCGGTGTTACAAATGTAATGTAGCTGACAGCTGCTGCCCTGAAGAGTTTACAGTCTAAAATAGGACAGATGAGGGGTCTAATAGACAGAAGGCGTGAAGAGCATTATAAGCCAACAGGCACCATGTTAATTCCATGAGGTTTTTTTTTGGGGGGGGGGGGGGGGTTTTATGGGAAAAAA
>NW_017729024.1:182655181-182657652 GCF_001723915.1 Gavialis gangeticus | reverse complement strand
GGGGGGGGGGGGGGCTTTAATGGTAAGATAAGGGAAGGTTTAAAGGGACTGGGAAGTGTGCAGCCAGGGGAAGGGAGAAAGGAAGAACAGAAATGGAGGTAGATTAGAGTGGGAGACAGAGACAGAAGAGAGAGAACATCCTGTTAATACTTCTACCACTGAATGTATTGGTTTGTCTCTTTCTGGCTTCTCCCTGTAGTTTCTTTTCCCGAGGCTACAGGGTTGAGGATTAGAGAGGCTAATGCATTTGTTCTAGTTCACCGAAAATGGGGTTTCCTTGTACAGTTCTGGGTCTCATGAGCTTATGGGGAAAAGACTTGCATTAGTTGAACCCCATTTTTCCACTGCCCCCTCCCTAAATGCACTTAGGCTGCTTCTCCAGCTACTTCTGGAACAAATGAATTAGAGTTCAAGTGTTAGGATGGATTAGCCTTAGTTTCACAACACACTGTGGTTTGAACAATAAATCTTTTTTTATATGGGCCTTCTAAATCCAAAATTGGCATTGTCAGCTTGTTGACTGCAAATCAAACGGGAATGGGTATAAAAGTGCATGCTATGAATTTAAAAGCATCAGAAAGTGTTTTGGCATTAATACTTTTCAGCTCTTCAGGTGGGGGAAAATGTTTAAGTTTTGCAGCAGGTTTTTTGCCCACTAAGATGAGTCTGTGCAGCTATAATGCACTTATCATAATGTTTTCTATGCCTTGTTTTCAGTTTGTAAAATTATTTCTCGGATGTTGTATTAAAAATGTTTGTCATGTATTTTCTCTGGGGAAGGATCTAGTATAGACTTTAGAAAATAGTACTTTTTATCTATGTTTAAAGATAAAGGACTGAAGCCAGCCTTGAGCGTAAAATGCATTCTTCAAGTTAAGTTCTATTTCACAGGGGTTTTCTTACAGAATGTTGTTTAGTGTTCTGTCTCATTGTTTCCATTTTATGCTTGGCCAGTAAAACTTTCCTTAAAATGTTGAAGTGATCATTCCCTAGACTATATAATGGGGATACTTTGAAATCTTTTTGTAGTAGATTTGTCTATTAAGCAACAGAGAGACTGGTTTATTTTCAAGTCTGTGATGTTAGTGCAGATAGAAAAATGGTTACTGTGTCTTTAACGGAAAGCAAAAGGTTATCTTTCTATGGCCTTTGTGTGTATGTGCTGATGTGGATGTAGGCAGCCAGACAGGCAATGTGTGCAAAGAGACTAGGGAACTGGCGGTGGATCGATAGAAATGGTGTGAAGTGAATTAATGTGAAGCAGGCAGTCTGTCTGTCATAAGGATTGCAGGGAATGTGGGGCAGTGCTGGTCAGTCACTGCAGAAATCTGTTTCCAATAAATTCTGTCTGAAAATAAACTCTAGACACTCTCATGCTCCCCATATTATTAAATCTCAATTTATTCAGGTAAACATATCAGATTGTTGCTTATATTGTGTTTTAATTAGGGATGTTGTAAAATGCAGCCGTATTAATCCAAATAAATGAAAATAAATTGTTTTAAAATGTTATGAACATCTTTAAATGGCTTCAGATACGAATAGCAATCCATACTGTCACTGCTCATAAAATGAATATGATCAAGGCTTGAAGAAGAATATAATTTTTTTGCCAAAATGTATGAATTTATTTCTAATAGATTATATACATCTTCTACAAGTTTTATTTAAAGCCTGATTAATTGAGTTTACTCAATTAAACTCCCATTGATTTTCAGCAAGAGTTTTGATTGAGTAAGGATAGCTTGATTGGACCCCAGAGTTAGTTATTTATACATATAGCTGATCTCTTAGTCTTCCAAGGATTGAATTAGAAGAGCATGAAAACAACCAAAATAATACTGTACTGCATATTAATGCATTAAATAGTGCATTAAAATGACTAATCGGGTTAGGATGCTATATTAAGTATTACACATTATTGTGATGTTACAACTAATAGAGGATTCACGTGTTGGTGAAATCTCACTTAAGGTTTCCATTGGGTGAAGTACATTGTTTTCCATATTTAAATGCATTCAAGTTTTCACAATCTTTTTCACATTTAAAATGCATTTAATCAATTATTATTTAAAAAACACTGGAGTATGTGCTCTTACTAAGTTTTCTTTGAGAATTCTCTTTTTTTCTTTGTCTGATTTCTCCCCACCCCATTTTTTGGTGTTTTGTTTCCTATTGTGCCAACTTCAGGGTCAGGAAGGAACTTTCTTCTGGTCAGGTTGTCAAGCACCACTGGGGGAGAGGTTTCCCCTTCTCTGTAGCTTTATTAATTTAATGTATTTGTGGCATGTATTAAATGGAAGGCCACCTTCAGTGACTCACTAACAGAAGACCATGGATGTGTTGTCTGTGTAAACTGTTTTTAGGAGGTCCATCCAGCCCAACCTTACCAATCTATGATCCTCCTACTAATTTCACCAGTTATGCAATGGTAGCGACTGTCTAGTGCTTCAGGGAAAATTTCAGTCTTG
>NW_017729024.1:182629746-182650181 GCF_001723915.1 Gavialis gangeticus | reverse complement strand
ATTGAGGGATCCCGTGGACCACAGATGCCTGACCTGTGAGTGTGGTGGGCAAAGGCCCATACCCCAATTATTCTTTTCTTCTCTCCTTTTTTGTTACTTTATTTTGAAGGGTGCACAGAGCCCAAACCGGGGGAGGCTACCAATGTAGTTGTCAGGATTAAGCAGTCATTTAAATCCTCCATTGCAAATTCTGCTTTAGCCATGGGAGAGGTGTTGGGGAATGCACCAGGTATGTTTTTCTGATGCATCAGAGATGTCTTTTTTATGTATTTTATTTTTTAAAGGAAAGTAGGTACATATAAACAAGAGGACCACGTGCCACTTGTGCAACACAATTCGTGAAGTCCTGGTTGCAGAGCAGCCTTATTTGTCTGTAAGCATTGAACCAGCCTGCCCTCTGACAAGAAGTGTGTGCATCTGCATGTGTGTGCGCCAGCATACTCCCTTAGCTAAGATAGTTTCCTCTTGGCAAGGTTGAAAGAAAATGTTAGAATACCCATAGCAAAAATAGCATTGCAGTTGTTATTATTAGGTGTGGGACTGTCCTTTTGAGGTTATTTTTTCTATGCTGTTACTAGACAGCAGTCTCCACTTTTCCATACTCTTGCCTAGGTGTACGTGGCAAAGATCTTGGTTTGGTGGTCTCAGGACTCTATACAAGCAGATTCATCAAGCACCTGATTACACATCTTGTGCATACACCATGATCTAGAGGATCGACACTTGCCTATCTACCAGACAGATGGCCACAGTGAAGAGGTGGTAAACATAGAAGGGAAAGGGAAGATGCTCGACAAAAACTGTGTGTGTGTGCATGTGCACTAGGGAATGTAGCTGTTGTGCAAGAGAGCTTGAGGGGACAGGGAGTAAGGCAGGGAAGAGGAAGAATGTGAAGAATAAATGTTGAGAGGAAAAGCTAGTAAAACACTTTTAAAGATGGGAGCAAATGAGGAAGCTGTGGAGAAAAATGCTAATGCATCAGAAGAGTACTTAGGACTGGAAATAAAATGGGAAGATTTGCAGTGGTATAAAAATGGTGACGAGATGTTGGGAATGGCAGGTCTCCCACCTTCAGTTTAGTAGATGATTAGTAGTCGGCAGAGTCCTCTCTAAGCAGTCAATGGATAGACTCATGTTTTTTACTTTAAGATCTGATTTTGAAATGGTTGTACATGAATAGAGTACAGCCAGCTTCCCTGACACCCAGCCACTCTGGTCTTCAGGGCAGGAAGGTTGGGTGCCACTGCCCTCAATTAAACTATTCTTATGGGTATTTTTACTTTGTGTTTTGGGCGGTGTCAAGTGGCATGTCTTGTCTTTCTCACCTGATACATTCAAAATATACCTCTACGTAAAAATGTTTACACACAAAGATATAGCATAGGAATATTTTTTTCTCCCATTTCTCATAAGAGATACAGAAGGAATGCTGTACTGAACTCACCCAGGTACTGATCTAGTCCCATATCCCTTTGGCAGTAGTGAACATCAGAAGCTACAGAATAAATTATCCAAAAAAAGAAAATCTGAAGTAGCAATTGTTAATAATTAGGAACTATCTTTTGCCCCGAAGTCTAATTTTTATATGAATTCAAATTATAGTTTTTACAAATTCTGTTGTGGGTGGTACTCTTACTTTTCTTATGGTTAACACAAATATATAATCCATTTCTAAGCTGGGGGTGCATGAGGTGCATAAGAAAGATGTCAATACTTTAAGAATAGTTTCTGTTTTAAAATAATATAAACATCTTCGTCACTTTTGAAACAAGGAGAACAAATCTAAGGGCATTTATAGACGTGCTCCCAGGGAGGGGGCAGAGGGCACTTTAATTAGACGCTCCTGGAGCTACTCTAATTAAACTGCCTGAAGCATCATGTATATTGGCATCTTTGCACTGAAAAATGGCAGCGAGGGCATTTTAACTAAAACTCGTAAAATGAGTTTTAGTTAAAGTGCCCCCGCTGCCATTTTTCAGCACGGGAATATTGATACATGACAAGTCTGCTGGAGCATGGTAATTACCATGTTCAATTAGACTTGATTAATCACGTTTAATTAGTGCGTTGAAGAAGCCTTGCTGCACATGTACAGGCACCCTAAGTCTAATACATTTTTAGCCCACTTTGAAATGTATCTCAATTTTATTTATTTATTTAGAGTGTGTATCTTTCTGTGCGTTATTGTAAAGGAAAGGAAGGTTTGAAAATTGTGAAGAATTTTTCTTTGACCTACTATGTTTTTAAAATCTTTATCTCGATGCAGATGTC
Organism: Gavialis gangeticus; assembly: GCF_001723915.1. Lineage (NCBI taxonomy): Eukaryota > Metazoa > Chordata > Crocodylia > Gavialidae > Gavialis > Gavialis gangeticus. The sequence goes on along the minus strand of NW_017729024.1, from coordinate 182,647,910 downwards.
ACCTGTATGCAATTCCTGATACTGTTATAAAATGGCAGGTAGAATAATTAAAGAGAAAAGTCTCTTATTTTGTATTAGAATTATATCAGAACATTTTTTAGCATTTGTTTATTAATGCATATTTGATTTGCCAAGTAATTTATTAAAGAGAAAAAGTATAGGGGACTGAGTGGCTTTCAGGCATAGCTCTCAAACTTTTTGTTGGGTAAACTGCATTTTGATAGATCTTCTGGATTGTATCCGTTCACAATTATATGAATTATTTGTCTTTTCATTTGCCAGTTATGACAGGTACCTATGGAAAAATAGTAACTGCTTACATGGAAAAGTGTTAGGAAATTAAATAATGTATTTTGGGTGTTTTTTCTTGAATAGGATTTAGGAGTGAGAAAGACATGGACACAGTACCCAGCACCATGTAAACAGGCAAATTTCCATATATGACCAGCAACAAATGATTTGCTAGCCTGTGGTATTCCACAGGTCGCAGTTTTTGACTGCCTGGCTTTCCATGTCATATAGAATATAAAGACTTTCTTGTCTAGAGCACTGGCTGAAATCTGGCACTCACTGACAGGGAATCAGAGGGTTTCCTAGACCCTCTCTGGTACCACACTTGCAGCCTCTCAATAGGCTCCTGGACCCTCTCTGGTCTCACAGTCTCAGCCCCTTAGTCCAAGCCCCCAACCCCTCCCTGGGTCTCTAGGAACCTCCTCCTCCCCCTAGTTACTCCCCAAACCTCCAGACTGCTTCTTGCTGTGCTCCCCAACCTGACCTTCTGGAGCTGCAGCCATCCTGCTGAGGTGTCCCCTCAGTAGGCTCCAAGCTTTTACTTCTGGAACTGCTCAGGTTTGGGCTTATGTCCTACCTAAGCCCAGCCTTCCTCCAGGATCAGATGACTCTATAATCACACCTACCCACACCTGCAGGCTGCCCCAGCACTAGCCTGCCGGCTTCTTAAAGTGGCAGGAGCCTCCTGCCGCAAGTGCAACACAGGGGAAAAAAGGGAAACAACTCCTTTTGCATTTCCCTTCTCTTTGAATTGAGATGCACATTGGAAGAACGCAGTGATATATTCCTTATTCTTTTGATGTCAGTTGTGTGGAGTGAGTTGCTGATATCAAGAATCCAAATACTGCAGCCAGCATGAACTGGAACTCTTGTTGGCACTCTTAGCTGAGCTGGCAAATTCTGCCATGAACATGGAGAGATGAGCCTTGCTCTTGAGGTGATACCTGTATGTCAAAGTTGAGCTTTATCAAAGAAATGCTGTGTTTAGAAGCTGATGCTGTGGCTGCCTGTACTGCAACTCTGTATTTTGTAGCTAAATAGAGCACTTCAGCTCTTGTGTTTAGATATTTGGCATCTTTCCCAGAAATGGAAATTCCTGTAAAGACAGTCTTGTAGGAAAGCTCTATACGTGCAGTCTGCAAAGCCTGAAAAAGATGGCTTAGCAAAGATGAAGTTACAAAAGGCCTTACTAGTGTGTGGTTTTGGTTTGTTAGTATTTTCCATTTTCCCTAAAAAACAAACAAACTCTGCCACTTCTGTTGAGGTTCCATAGGGAAGCATGTTAACATAAAAGAAAATTGCATATATGATCAGTAGTAGCAAGTGATTAGCTGAAAATAAATGCAGAATAAAATAAATTTAAAAAACAGCTAAAAACATAATTTTGTTTCAGCTGGAGTGACAGCAGAAGCTATTCAGACTGGTACTGCAAGTCCAGATTCATCCAGCACAGAAGCCAAAGTTCAAGAAGAAGAGCATGATCTGGTTGATGATGACATCACAGCAGGTCAGCATGAAAATATCTAATAACAAATACAGTTCTATCCATATTTTGTATTTATATGTTTGGAGAAGATTTAATTGGATCAAAAAGTTCAAACAGAAACCTTTACAAAATAAACATGCTAAGTGTTTATATACGTATATTCGTATATTTGCGAATTGAGCCGCTTTGTTTTAATATTAGAATTGAAATCTAGAAATCGGATAGTGCTAAATACTGTTGCAAAGGAACAGCTGTCTCTAAGCGTGAAGTGTCTGGGTAAATATAGCATTTTTATAAAGGAAAAAGGTTTTGTGGCTTAAAACAAAAAAAAGTTAAAGGAAGAAAATGTATGCGCTTTGCATTTAGTGAGTGGACATAGGTTGGTTATGATTTGACAGTATTAACTTGCAGTCTGATTGCTGAACTATGAAGCAAGAACTAGCCTTCTTTTGTAGTCCGTAAAGTCGGTGATATGTATATGAAGTCAGTGATTGTTGTCAAATTGTGAGTTGCTGATACCAGTTAGCTTTATCTTTTATTATAATTTGTTATCTTAGTTCCTTTGAGTCCATCTAACAACCTGTTTCCATTTGAAATGTTCTACTGGAAAAAATAAGAGAGCCTAATGATATTTTTAGACCATTGCAAAAAACGGTAATTACATGTGGAGCTGCTCCACTTGTAACCAGTGTTTCACTAATTAAATGGGATCTCCTGTTTTTTTTCCATATCTCATGTTTTGTTAGAATGTGTGCTGAGAGAATTAATTTATTTTTATTGTTAAGGGGTTTTTTGGTACCTAACAAACTACTTCTAGATTCTTTGAAGTGGTATATTTTGAAAAGTAACCAGAAGTGAACAGAAATCATTTTAATGATTCAGAAGCAGAGAGTTCTGAATTACAGCTGCAAAAGAGAATCAATTATTTCTTAAAGAAATAGTATTGTACTATTGTAGATTGTTTTTATACGGTCTTTTCTTTGTGTATAAAGCTGCTGAAGACCACAGAATTTGGGTTGTTTATGTAAAAATATAATACTATAGTCAAAAAAAGATATGCTAAATATCCAGTATTTCTTTCTTGAATTGATTTATTCTTTTTATGCCAGCTTACATGATGCATACCCAAAAGGAAGATTGTTCAATACCCCAGAATTTAAATAACTAAAAAAGACTTCTTTTAGCATATCGTCAAAGCAGCTAGCATGCTACAGCTTATAGATTGTGCAGGATACCTTTAAATTCTGCGACTTGATTGAGCTACATATAGATTTTTGCGAGGGTCTAAAAAAACTATATTTATTTCTATTGACTAGAAGCCTGTATAAATTATTTGCTGAAAAATCTGTTAGGCATACTGAGAGAGAGCTGCATCAAGAACAGTACGTTTATTTTGGAGGTACCCCATGTTTGGCATATGTATGCAGTATGATGTTATGGGCCACAATAATCATTAGCTGCCTTGATAAGCTATCTTATTTTCACAATAATTATATATATATCCTATTTATTTTTCATCATTTATAAAGAAACGTTGCTGTTCAGTTAATATTTCCTATGTGTATTCCTGAGTTAAAATATGCAATATGTCTGGTTTATAGGAGTTATTTGGGGCATTATTTATTAGTAGTATAATTATGTGCCGATTTATGAAAATGTTTTGATATTCTGGAGCCATATATAAATGTACACAAGAGTATGTCTACATACAGTTAAATCCACATGTAATATAATGTTCATTATTATGAAAAATTAAAAAAAATGAGTGAAAGTTAGGGTAGAATTGGGATCTGGATCCACCAAAACAGAAACCCTCTTTCTTTATGCCAGCTTTTCTTCTGTTTTTGTTTTCTCCTGTTCCTTCCCCCATCTTAGAATCTACCTTCTTCCCTTGCCCCTGAAAGGGTTACTATAGTGGCAGGCAGCCTTACTGTGAGCAATTTTGTGTTTCTAACTGCCGGGAGAGGTGGTGCTGGAGGAAGCACTGTTGCATGTAAAGGGAAGAGATTGAAGATGAGACCTTTTCTTAAGGGGACTTTCAAGACCTGCTTTTGCTTTTTGTTAGAGTTTTAGCAGTTCCAGGAGATCCCAAAACATTGCCACTATCCAGCTCTGGTTAAAAAAAAACAAAAACAAAAAAAAAAAACCTTGACTCTGCACTAAGTATTTCTGGTTAGGTCACTAATAGGTAAATGTTTGGAGTTCTCTTTTTTTTCTTTTTGTATTATTTTATTTAGAACACTTGTGATACATTTTAATGAAAAAAATCTCTCATTTGAGAAGTGATTGACTTACAAAAGAAGAACTGGGATAAAATAATATAACATCAATTGAATATAATTATATATTTTTTAAAGAATAGTTGTAAGAGAACAGCTGGGAAAGTAGAGTACGGAAAAAATTGAGTCTTGATTGAGACAATTTAAACCTCACCTTGTCATCTTAAAAATAATATGATGCAGCTTCTTTCTATATCTGTCTTTTTAAAGCTAATATCTATTGATTGCCTCCACAAAGTAATGCTAGTGTGCAGTGGTCAACAGGAATTTCTTCAGTCTAACTTGAGATTCACCAAACACTTTCATTTATCCATGTAATTTTTTAAAAGGATCACTTTCATATCAATCCTTTTATAGATTAGGGCATTTTAGTTTAGGCACTTAAAAAAATGCTGAAGCCTGTTTCAGGAAAATACTGAGACACTGCTGAGTGTGATAAGCATGAAAAAAAAAGAAAGAAACAAAGAAGGAAAGAAATCGCATGCAGTATTTCATAGGAAAGTGGATATGCTTTTAAATATACTAAAAATGCATGCTATAATAATAGGCTTTTAAAACAGTAGTATTATGTACATTATCTTTAATGGCTGGAAAGATTCTTCTGCTTTCAGTTATCCAATAAAATGGCTTGCTTATGCAACTTGCACCTTTCCATGACCCATCTCTAGCATTTATTCCTTGGTCAAAACACCCACCAGCTTCAGTAGTCAGGACTGCAGAGCACAGAATAAAAAGATGATATTTTGAAAAAACTGTATTCTAGGGCTCCTATACACATGCAGGGAGGTTGCTCCATCACGCTGTAATAACATTGCATTGGAGCAGACTCAATTTAATTGAGTCTGCTGGAGCGTGACAATTACCTCTCTCCGGCAGACTCAAGCATCACGTGTATCAGTGGCCCCACGCTGAAATAAATGGCAGTGGGGCACTTTAAAGCTCATTTGCCACCCTTTCGTCAGCACAAGTACGTTGATGCACATGACGCTCTGGATGATTTTATTTATCATGGCTTTCGGAGCTGTACTAATTGAAGTGCTCCCCCACATCTCTCAGAGCACATCTATAAAATGCCCTTAAATTCTAAGTTACAGTGACTTGAAAAACATCTGTTTAACTAAGCAGAACATGTTTGCTAACATGTTTTTGTTCATCTTTACTTTGTTTTAAACTGAATCTTGGGCTAGGTATAGAAAGTCATACAGCCCAAGGCTGAATCAATTCATTCTTTGCAGGTTAGTCTAAGCTGCACAAATGAAATTGAAATAGAAGTGAACAGACTTTTACTTTTGATTCAGGAAATGCAGCCACATGCCTGCAGTGGCTCAGGCCAGAAGCCAGGGGGTGCTAGAGTATGGCTCTCTGGCCGTGTGTTCACTTCCTCATCTTGCTACCCCCCAAGATCTCTGGGATTTGCAGTCCAGAATTACAGCAGCAGAACTTTGCAGGGTTGCTCATCACTTCCTCTTCCTGCTTCCAGGCACCTTTGGGATTTGTAGCCCACAGTTGTACCCAGCAATAAGTTTGAATGGGGGAAGGGATGTTTAACCCTCATCCCTGGCCCAAGACCCCAGCTGGGGTTTGCCTGGCAGTGGGGGGAGCAGTCCCCTCTTGCAGACTTTGTTTTAAACTGCCAGCTAGGCTTCCCCCCCTTCCCCTCCCTTGTCAGCCAGCCTTACTGTTCCAGCTAGGGAGCAGAGGGGAGGGGCTAGCCCTACAGTCTGGAGTGGATAGCACAGCCCAGGGCTGGAAAGCATGCTGTGATGCTGGGGGACTGTGATTTAACTTGAACAAGGAAAGGGTCTGGAACAGAAGTTTCATAAATTGGTTTGACCCAAATCATTTAAGTCTGATACTCCATTCAGCCAGGTTTATCTTAAACCTGTTTTAGCCATTTTGAAAGCGGTTTATGTGCACTGAACTTATGTTCTGTTACAAGTTTAAACCAGTTTCTGATCACTTAAACCAGTTTATGTGTAACTTCTGTCCCTAGCCGTGGTGATCTCTCTTCTTCACTTAGGCTTTACGCTCTTCAGTATAACTTCCAGAATTTTAGTTGCCTGTTATTCTTCAGTGTGTCTCCATAGGGACATTGCCAGTATCTATCTATCTATCTATCTGTATATGCATAGTAGAAATCACAGATACAGAAATCTTTCTAAGCTGGAAAAGAGCCAACTACCTATTAAATAGAGAACCAAACTCACTGCTTCTGTTCAGATGTAGGTGGTTTCTTTGCAAACATAAAACGGCTTCAAAACTCTTTTAAGTTTTCAAGGAAGGTTTAACTACCAAAATGTGATGGACTAAGGCATCCTACTCACCAAGATAAGCTTCCCCAGTGCTAGGACTGGGAGGTGAGTAGATTTTTCAGCTCTGTGAGCTCTTTTATGACATGGCATACAATAGCTCCTGCCAGCTGTTTATAAAAATCTCGTAACACATTCTTCAGAGCTATATTCCTGTCAGTAAGTAGAACCCTAAACTGAAACTTTGAAAAACTTTTTTCCACTTATAAAATGTACATGTTCATTAGACTTTCCACTACTGAAATGATTAAATATGCACATGTAGCTCTTCTTTACCCTGCTTGATATCTGCATATAAATTTCTTTGCAATGTTCAGATTCCAGTGGTTGGAGTGTGCATTCTGTCCCTTGCAGATCCCAACATTCTTGAATACAGTTAGCCTTTGGAGAGGGACTCATATCATTGCAAACAACCATCTTGGCAAGATTTAAAGAAGTCTATTGCTCATTAACCTGGCACTACTAGTGCATCTGGATGACAATCATAGCATGTGAGGATGCTGGAAAGGTAAATGCAGGTAGTGTAAAACTTGGAAAACTTAAATTATTAATAAATCGAGTTTACCATGTCCACCTCTCTTACTTCTTAATTCCACTTCTCTTAGCTCTGAAACTGTGAGAAACCTCCATTGCTTAGAATTTGTCTATCATATACCGTGTGTATATTAGTTTATGCACTGTATCCATCTAAAGGCATGCATTACATGGCACTTAGCATATTCAGCATACCAATAATATTGAGATTCTACAATAGTATCTTATTTTTTAAAAACTAAATGGGATTCATCATCTTAATAATTATATATTCTGATAGTTTATAATATTTTTGGTAAGTATTAACTAACCTACTGGAAATCAGAATGCCACATTACATTCTAGGGGAAAAGTGAAAAACAACATTTGTAAATTTAGTCTCTTACAGTTTGGCTCCTAAGATTATAATTAGTCATTAAATTAAAGTGGTGTACTTTTTAGAAGCACAAGAGAATGCAGTCACGCTGACGTCAATGTGATCTAAAGGTGTTCTGAAAATCGGAACATTTATTTAGAGGACTGCATTTGGTTTTTAAAACTTAAGCATGGCTTCTCCATTAGAAAATACTAAACGAGTAACATAGCTGTAATAATTTGTCACAGAAGCTATAATCCATGCCACCGAGACATTAGTTGGTCAGTTTTGAGAGCCTCTAACCTCAACTGGGCACACGGTACTCTATATTTCACTCTGACAAGTAACCTAATTCCTTTTTGGCTAATTTCAGGTGTGCACTAGGGGCTGGGGTGGCATGGGCACTAAGACTCATGTTTGACAGCCCAGAGGTTACAAGTTTGAGGCCATATAAGCACACACAGTGTGGCCGTATGTGATTCCAGCAAATCTGTGAATTCTACTAAATACCTTGTCACACAAAGACACAAAAAAGAAAAGAAGAGCTATTCCATGCTATTAATGTTACTACCATCCCTAAAAGAAAAGCAAAAGTTCTCTGACAAGTGCAGGGGGGCTGGACCCAGTCATTTGTAAGGTCCCTTCCAGCCCCTAACAACTATGAAACTATGAAAACTGTTATCTGCTTTAAGAAATTGAGCTGAAATGATGTCAATGGAAGTAGGAGGAAATGCTGTTGGTTCCTTTTATGGAAAAGTATTATCTTTTGATAGCCACTTGAGTTTGTTATAGGCTTCCCATACAAACATTTGGATCCCCAGTTGCTTTTTAACAATATTTCAGTATTAGCCAGGATGACTTTTTTCCTCATCTGAAAGTGGTCAGGAAGCCTTGACCTTTTGTTTCAGATGCAAGTAGTGCAGTTTATACTGTAGGTATGAAAAAGATAGTACACCTGCAATGTGTATTGCATCTAAGGTGTAAAACCATTCCAAAATTGAAGGTAGGGCAGAATACAGACAGGATCCTGCTTGGTAATTAGTACACCTCATTAGAGCCTATACTATGAGTATTGAATGTTCTGCATTGGTGATCTATCATTTTGTAGGGGGAAATTCAACTGTTGGCTTTGACCTATAAATTCTAACAGTCTAACTAAGACATCAGTTAGACTTAAAGACCATTCGGTGTAGAAAGGAAGCTGCTGACACATATTTTCCATGAGGGGATCAAGTTGGGCTTGATCCCTTTTTTGGTCTGAAATAATTCGAATCTATTGACTTCTACAATATGCTTAAATAAATGTTTCCATTCCCAAGTGCTGCAGCAGGCATGTGGAGCTGCATACATTCATTTACTCAGCCTTACAACAAATTTTAAATTTGTTACAACAAATTTTTAGAGTTGGTTTACAGCAGTTCTTCCCAACCTTTTCCTCAGCATGGCCCCTCAGTCCCCCTAGGTTCCCCTCACTCCCCATCCCCAACCCTCTGGCTCTGCCATTGCCCCTCATTCCCCACTGACAGCCTCCCCTGCCCCCCAGCCCTGCTGGTGGGGACCCCCAGCTGCCAGGACTATAGGGCCAGGGCCAGGACCTACAGCCCCCTGCTCCCCCCTGCAGTGCCCGAGCCCTGGTTGCCACTTGTGGGAGGCGGTAGCTGCGGTGGCTGAAGTGGAGCCCATGTGGAGGCAGGATGTGGGCTCAGGGCTCCCCACGCTGCTGGCCTCTTCCCCACAGGCCTCTCCAGTCCAGTGCATGGGACCCGGTGCAGGAGGGCAGGGAGGCTTGGTGCCACTGCTCTAGCCCCATACTGGCTGCGCTGCCATAGCAAGGCACCCTCTGCCCACCTGGCAACAGCAGTGCAGAGTTGTGCCCCTTGCTGCTGCCAGGCAGGAAGGGGGAGCCTCACCATAGTGGCATAGCTGGCATGGGACTCCCAGCAGCAGCACTGAGCGTATCTGCCCTGCTCTGCTGTGGCTGCCCCAGGGGGAGCCCTGAGCCTGCACTGAGCAGTTTGTATCCACCTCTGCCCCATGCACAAATCTGGGGGTATGTTGCCCCCTCCGTGTCTCCCTCCCTGGAGTGCACAGCCCCATTTTTATCATTGTGACCCCAAATGGGGTCCTGACCCTAAGGTTGGGAACCACTGGTTTATAGCCTCTCTTAACCAGACACATAATTTTCCTCCTTTAGTGATTGCCGGTTATCTCTAGTTTCCTATTCAGGTTGATAAAATGTAATGTTAGACTAAAATAGAACAGAACAAGAGCTGAACAATGTCTTAGGAACTGCATAGCTTATACGTGTACCATTTGTATTACAAAGCTGAATAATGTTAATATCAACATGCCACCTCTCTCACTTCATTTCTTCAGCTGTATAATCCAGTGTGCTGTAGGCTTCATATTGATTTGCTAGCCACAGTGACTTTCCTGCAGTAACTTGCCGGTCTCTTTCATGGACAGTCTTTTTCATGGACAGTAGCCTTTTAGTTTAGTAAAGAAGCCAAGACACAAAAAAGAAAAGAAGAGCTATTCCATGCTATTAATGTTACCACCATCCCTAAAAGAAAAGCAAAACTTCTCTGACAAGTGCAGGGGGGCTGGACCCAGTCATTTGTAAGGTCCCTTCCAGCCTTTCATTTTCTTGGCTTGTTTCCTCTCACTCTGAGACTTGGAAGAAAAGATTAATCTTCCTTGATCTGTTCTATTTGTCTATTAATCCAAGTATTTCTGTAACTTAAGTTCTTTATGCGTGCATCTGCTCTGAGCTTGAGTAATTTGCTTTACATGCTTTGCTCCCTTCACCTTTCTGAACTCTGGTAAAATTCCTGTAGTAGTAGAGTAATAGTAATAATAATATCCTAAGGATACTTTATTCAGTGTCCTTGATTACAAGATACATTGCAAATAAAACCGTTGAAACACTATTCTTACATTTGGTTTTTGTCTTACAAATCTGTCCTTTCATTAAGCACAAATGCTTCAGTTTAAATGCCACTATGTAGCAGTGATACTTGTGTCTGTTGTTGCAGGTAAGTGTGTAGTCATCTTACATTTTGTGCTTGTTAGTACATTATAAAAGTAAGTCCCTGCCAGCATGTTTGCAGCATCACAAAGTACCTTTTTTTCTCCTAACCACTCAGAAGCCTAAAAGACACCATAGGAATGATCTATATTAGATCCCATGAGACTCCCTAGGATCTTACCGTCTAGAATTCAAAGGCTGAATAAAACACATACCAAGAAGAAGAAAAAACCAGAAATGAGTATGTAGTAAATGCTAAGGGTTATTTGGGGAAATTGACTAGAATTATACTGATGTAATTGTCCTGGTATAGCTCCCTGTGTGGACACTTGTATTCCGGAATAACAGTGCCCTTTTTCTGATATATCTTAGGTTGCTGTCAGTTTCCAGAATAAAGTGTGTCTAGATGGGAAGGTATACTGGAACAACTATAATAATATAATTAAACCAGTGTAGTTATATCAGTAAATTTCCAGGTGTATATGAGCCCCAAGGAAAAAAATCATAACTTCAGTATAAAATGGTCTATAGCACAATACAATGAAGAGTAAGAAAAAAAGTTGTAAGGCAAGTATAGCACAGCATATAAAATATAGTCATTTTGAGTGCTTACTACTATTAACACTACATTACAAATGCTTCAGTTGCAAAATTTTATATGTATGAATTCATGATGACCAAAGTATTCATTATTGCCAAATTATTCATGATGACCACAGTGTTCATTATTGCCAAAAGTACAAATGAATTAATGATATCCAAATCGTCCCAAGTAAGTTTGTATAAAACATGTTTTCTTCACCATCCTGTAGTCTTGTATGTGCTATATTTACTCAAATCAAGATCATAGTGAATCTCAGATGACCCCCCCAATAATTAAATTCTATACATGGGGAAATTTATAAATTTGTTAAATCTAATTATTGTAGGATTGTCTTAAATTCATCCTTCACCAATGCTGTAGAGGGCAGGCAGTGGGAGGAAGGGAGTATGGGGGAGGTCAGAAAGCTTGTGCCTGCTTCCCTGCCACTTCCTCCCCTCTGCCTGCCTCCCCCCCACATTTTCGAGTCCCCCTTCTCCCCAGCTTCTGCTTCCCATGCCCCCTCCCCACGCTTATCATTGCTCCATGCTAGCAGTCTCCATCCCTGTTCAAGTCATGGAGCATGGCCCCAAACCAGCTTCTGAAGCAGCCATGCAAGCTTCCTACTGCTGCTATGGGGCCAGCCTGGGGCCCCAGCCTGCAGTGTAGACAGTCTGCCAGCACAGAGTGTGAGGGTAAGGTGGAGACGGAGAGGGGCAAGCAGGGAAGCAGAGGTTGTGTGTGTGCGTGGGAGGAGATGGTGGGGTACAGAGATGATAGGGGGCACAGGGGGCAGGAAGTAGTTGAAGCTGCCTGCATCCTGCACTGCCCTCTTTGATTCTGATGAGCCTTTTTCCCCCCATGGTAAATGGGTAAGATGGGTAAACCTCATCTTAGAATACAGTGAATAGGTTATGTTACGTTTTATGTTTACCCGTTTTTACTGGATGTTTTAAAACCTTTTTTTTTTTTTCTTCTGGTTACCATTTCATCTATACAAACTTTAGTTGCTATGAATCTAGATGGACAGGCCTCAAAGGGAAGACATGAAATAGAAGCTGATTTTCATATATGACTTTACATGCATGCAAAATTTATGCAAGCTGTGAATTTCACCTTTCTTGTGATATGGATTGGTAGATAACATCTGTGACTGTAATATTTGACCCTTGGCTTGTCAGTAGTTCACATTGTACATTTTAGATAATACACCAGTGTACTTGTTTAGAGGAAAGGAGATTCCAAATTTAGGGAGAAAAGAGAGGAGAGTCTTTTCCTGCCAAAAGTAACACTCCAAATTTCTGTTTCAATGTCAGACACAATGTTTAGAGGCCAGATGCAAGTTATTGCATCTCTGCATTGGGGAGTCTCTGCACTGAATTCTCTGGGCTTTAGATCAGGCTCTGAAGTGGCAGTGTGTGAGATAGTTGAAGGTGCCACTTAACACATCTGGCTACCCTTTATCACCAGTAGGATATTTTGCATTTTTTTTAAGTGTAACTTTATTTCAGAATTTCTTGAGTTTCTATCAACTTCGTTTGGGGATATTTGCGGTATTCCTGTAATTTTGTCTGTTGTTTTTAATTCTAAAATTGCTGGTATTTAACCTTAATAAAATTAACTTTCATTTTATTTTAAGATTAGTTTTCTTTCTGGACATGTATAATAATTTATAGATTTCCCAAGGTAACTCAGTTTAGGTTTTGTAACTTTTTTCCTTGTTCTACATTAACCTACAGAAAGATCTAGTTTCTTGTACTGGCATGTAAGGGCTGTACCTTGAGCAGTTTAATACTTTTTTAATAATAGATTTTAAAAGTAGGCTGTTCCTTCTGAAATACATTATTTTTAACTGGGTTTTCTTTTCTCTTATTTTCTATATCAATTTTTAAGGTGCTTTTCTATATCCATTTATTTACTAGAACAAAATCAGCATTTGGAAATGTAACACTTTTACAATTATCAGGAAATACTTGAGAAACAGCTTAATTTTTCTACAGTATAGATTAATTTAATTCATTTAATTCATGTTTATTTCCATGGCCTGGAAGGCTTTCTCAGTTTAAAGAATAGTAGAGATTAGGGATTTACAGTAGAAAACAATATTGCCTTCGTAGAATCTGTTTAATAAGATAATTTTTTTTTAGCCTGTCTTTCAAAGATTCCTTAGGGGTTCAGGTGGTTTTATGGGAAGTGTAGGTTTACCTGCATTTTGGTACTTTTTGACACTGGAAAGAATTATGAAAAGGCAGGGGTGCCAAACTGAGACAGCCTAAGATTGGCTAGTGCGGGTGTAGATGAGAATTCCAAAAATAAACTCAGGATTCCAGTTCTTATTGAACTAGAATTTGGCTCAAATGTGCATATTCTGATGTTTGCATTTCATTCAGTCTTATATAATCTGAGATTGAGAGCTCCTTAATTCATATTTTCTTACTATTAATTGCTAGAAGTGGGGAGTGTCAGGAATTCTAACACAAATCATTAATGGGTCTTAAGGTGACTCCATGGCCGTGTCCAGAGGAGTATGGCTGTGAGGTGTGTGGCACTGCAGAATTGTCTGCAACATGACATACTGCACATTCAGCTGTTCTCCGCACTGCAAGGAAGCAGCATGGGGGGAGGGGAGCTTGACCCTAGATATCTAGGGGTTAAAAAAAAAACCGTGCAAAAAAGCAGAGCAGCACATTTGGGGGTAGTGGGCGCCACTCAAAACCAAAGCCTGGTGGCCGGCCAGAGTCTCACTACAGCTGCCGGCCAGGCTCTGAGCGACAGAATTGCCATTGCTGCAATGGCCCCCAGAATCCCAGGTAAAGCTGCTGGGGCTGGCACAGTGCTGTCCCCAGCCTCCCCTACCCCACCTGGGGTAACCAATCCTTGAGCTGCAGATCCATCTGCAGAAGCTACAGGCCTTCCCGCAGAGGAGAGTAGGCTGTAGAGTGGGATTTCTCTCCTTTTCTTACCTCTGCTCTTTGCTTTAAGGGCTGAGTGCTTTACCTCAAAATGGACTTCTGCTTGATTGAGGTTGCAGTACGTTTGGAGTACATTGGTAGCCAGCAGGGGCATGGAGTGGGGGAAGGTGGGCAGTTTGGGTTGGGGAGATGTGAAGATGCGGTAAACAAAATTCATGCAGGAGTGTTACCAGTCTTCTTCACTCATTCAGTATTTTTAGAATTAGCATGTTTAGGTGTGATATTTTTTGTGTTGAATTACTGGTTGACTATCTTTGGAAAGAGAAATAGGTATTATATACCAATACTTTATTGGGTAAGAGTCCCTATTACTCTTTTGATGCCCATTAGGGCTGTGTGAAAGAGCATCGTTCCAATTCAACTTCTGTTTTGACGATTCAATGGAACAGTATTTCATTTCGAATTTTATTTCATTTCAAAAGCATTGTTTTAATTTCGGTGAAACTGTTTTGATGTTCCACCCGCAGGTTGTTATGGGGAAACATAAAACGCAGCAGGCAGGCAGACTGGGGTCGCTCATTCGCACCTTTGGGAGGGCTGTCGAGACTGCCGGAGTCCTTTGATTTGCCTGCCAGATGACAGGAGGCAGGTGCTGCCAGCTGGGCCCAGTGCTGAAGCCAGTAAGCCTGGCTTTGAAACTTGAGAAATGTTTCGAGCCCTTGTTTCATTTTGAAGCTGTTTTGAAGGCTTTTGTTTCATTTTGATTTTGCTGTTTCAAGCTTGAAACGCATTGGAACAGTTTCAAAATGAAACACTGGGCAAAATTTCGCATGGTCTTAATGCCCATGCCTGTTTTGATGGATTAGTAGTTGCCATGAATATATGACTGCTTATCATTCAAATATCTCTCTTCAAATTGAAGTAGCATTCACTGAATACTTGTAGTTCATTTTCATGTGCAGCTGTGCACGTAAGGAATTTTTGATCCCTCATAGGAGTCTGCCTGTCTTCTATCATGTTAATTTCTTTGACTAAAATGCGGAAGACGTGTGTACATGAAACTTTACTTCTCAGTGCCCTTGGGAGGCTTTTCACATCATTCCAGTGGTTTTCATAGCATGTTATTTATCTCTCTAAACTTTAACTAGTACACGTAAATCACTCTACTCCATTCATGTAAAATGGACCCACGTTAGCAGTTTTATGGTCCTTCAGGGTCAGAGTTCACTGTTGCTGTCAGAAAACACCAGCTTTTCCTTTTATCAGCATTTCCGTTGTGTCTGACAGCTTGTATGGCCCTTTAAAGGAAATGGCAACATAGAAACCTAAGCAATACTTTGAACATGGTAACTAAACAATCTTATAAATTAGAGGGGGAAAATTAGTTTATTTTAAATGTGTTAATGTATTATATTTAATTATAAATAGCCATTAAAAAAGCTAAAGAAAGCAGAAGCTACCATTGGCAACAAAAGCCGTTTAACGGTAAATTCTGGTACATTTTTGACACTTTTTTTTCCTAATGTATTTTACATTAAAGCAATGTTAATTTGTTTTTGGATTAATTTAATTAAATGCTTTCTATACATTTACTCTTGTATATTAAAACAGTACAAATCTGATCTTCTCCTGTGCACTGATAGGCTTAGTAACAATTATGTACCTGTACCTTTGAGCATTACACATGTAAATGATCCCAATTCACAAGACTAGTTGAATTAAGATAGGACTTACATTATCAGGACAAATGTTAACAGACTTTTTTGTGGCTGGAAACAATAGTAAATTTTTAGTAACTGAGGCACATGAGAACCATTTGGTTATGGAAAAATCTAAACAATTCCAAGTATTAATTCAAAGTATTCCGACTGTTTTAGTTACAGTGTTAATTACCATACATTTTCCTTGTAAGAATTTGACCATAACATAGAAAGTTCTAGAAATGAGAAGCAAACAGACTTCAGAAATGTGCGTGTAAAAGCACATACAAACATAACTGGAGACTGGTGCCACTTCTAAGAATTAATACCATAGTTTGACAGTGCCTGAATGAGATTTGAAAACTACTTCAGAGCATCAGGCTTGCTGCTGTGCCACCAGCTGTTGCATATGTAGAGATTTTTATTATTTTTATAGCTTATGGCCAGGACTATGTACAAACAGTGTTAATTGCTGTTCCTCCACTACTATATTTCCTGAACTGTGGGGAGCATGGAGGGCTCTTTGTGCTAGATTGGGCTTATGGTGCGTGGCCCAATCCAGGAACATGGCACCAGGTCAGGGTAGCGTGGGGGATCTGGCCCACGGACCATTCCTTGTGCCACTCACCTGGCCCACAGGAAAGCGAGGTTGAGCACCACTGATGTAAGTGATCAGTTGGCAACTAAAGTATGTTTATTTTTTTTTGAAAACTAAGATCTGAAGATGTTCAGATTTTATACATGACACGTGGTACCAGATGGATATACGTTTTGGTGAGAGACAGGGGTAAAATTAATGTGAAGTCAATATCAAAACCCCAAAGGAAAAAAATCATTCTTTTAAGAGTACCCTAAATGCAGACTATAGTAGCTAGAAGCCCACCTATGGATTCAAATATTTGTTCTCCCCCACAATTGCCTTTGACTTTTCAGTCTTAAATTTATATTGAGTATATACTAATTACTTAGATTTCCTCTTTGAAGTTGATTTTTGCTCATATTCAGTTGTACACAATGTGAAAATGAATTACTGTTATTTAGCAAATGAGTTGATGAAGGTGGTAAAAAGGGAAGTTCAGCACTGGTACAAAGTATTAATACATGGGGAAATAACCTTCACAATGAACTTTAAAGTTTGGGCTCTGGTGAGCTATGTAATATTACCTCAGTGATGGAAATAAATTACGTTATACTGTGTCACACTATTATATATATTCTGTATATTACATGGATTACTCTTATAATTGATCACAAAACCTTATGAAAAAAGGTTGTAATTCACAAGAGTAATGACAGCAATGTCTCATATTTCAAAAGTTTTACATCACACCTATGAATTATGGCTTTTAGTGTGCAAATCCTGTTTAAAGGGGAAAAGAGAATTTTTTTTAAATACTCTGGGTATTAGCAAGCTGTGGATTTCATTAGCCCTCTGCCTAACTGTCTATTTTGATTGCCAATGCATACATATTCAGAGATCTTGTGTATGCGTGGGTGGGTGGATGAGTCAGTATTTTACACCTGTAAAATAAAAGGGCAGATCTTGAAGTTCTGTTCACTTTTATATGCTAGTAAAAAAGCATGTGTTAAAGAGGCTTCAGTAGGGAAGGATTTGCAACAACACTAAGATGTAAAATGTCCTAATTTGCCAGAATTCTTAATCAGCCAGTTTACTGACTGATTTACACCTTTTGCTGTTTTGACTTTTTTTCCAGAGGGGATGAGGAGAAGAACTTGTTTCCTTTTTTTTCAGAATGGGATTTTCTGTGCCTTTTAATAGGACACACTTAGAACTTTATAGGGCATCTCTCAGCAGTCAAACCATAAACAGAAAAGTACTAGTTTCTCAGAAAAGATATTCAACTGTTTGTTTTCAAAAATCTATATGAAGAGGAAAATCTAGCTTCCTGAAAATTGGTTCCAAGCTGCAAATTGGTCTCCAAATAATCATGATTCTAAGTGTCTGCAAGCTTTGCAGTTCTTCAGAGCTGACTGCATAAACTTGAAAAGAGAGATACCAGTTGATAGTTCTCTTAAGTCTGCATCTGCTTGTAAAATCAATTAAATACTGCCACGCAAATATCACAGTCCTAGGCATAACCAACTTGAAAAACTGGTATCAAGGCAAGTACATTATTATACTTTCTTAGATTCTGCAGGATGAAAACAGCAATAGAAAGATCCATAAGAAAAATACTAAAGCTGAGCTCATGTATTGTGTCAGAGATACAGAAGTTGTTTGGACTTTGAATTCATAAATTAGTATTACACAGGACCAAAAAACAATCAGGACTTTAGAATTTCAGAAGTCATGACTTTTCTAGTCAGGTTTTTTATACTTGGTGTGTCACTAATTATGAAGCTGCTATTAACTGTGGTAGACTTTTTAAAACGATGAGTATTTGTAAAATCTGCCAAGTTGCCAACTTCTTGAAGGGAAAGAACAGCCAGAAGTCCATTATGAGCTTTTCTTGATCAGACTTTAAGTTGAGTAGTTTCATAGTTTCTAGGGTCGGAAGGGACCTTAGCAGATCATCTAGTCCGACCCCCTGCCATGGCAGGAAAGAGTACTGGGGTCAAACGACCCCAGCAAGGTGTTCATCTAACCTCCTCTTAAAACCCCCCAGGGTAGGAGCCTGCACCACCTCTGTTGGAAGTTGGTTCCAGACCCTAGCCGCCCTGACCGTGAA
>NW_017729024.1:182615127-182628678 GCF_001723915.1 Gavialis gangeticus | reverse complement strand
GGCTGACTTGAATACGTCCAGCCCCTCCAGAAGCTCCCTAACTAAATCCTCGCTAACCCTTGGCCCAGGTGTGCCTCCCCCAGGGCCCGAGGGGGGCCCAGCAGGGAGGTGGCTGTTCTGGTCCCTACTTAGGAAGACGGAGGCAAAGAAATCGTTAAACAGTAGTAGTAATATAACTATTTGCTTACGATGTAGTACAGAGTAGAACCAGTGACTTGAGAAATAGACTGGTCAATTTGCGTAGTTTCTACCCCATTAAGCCCTCTTATTTGCAGTTTATGGGGGGAAATAATTTGTAGCCTCAAATTACAACCTATTTATTTCAAGTAGATTGGAGTGTTGTAGCTGTGATGGTCCAGGACATGTCTGAGAGGCAAGGCTTTCTTGTGAAACTCTTACAGGACCAACTACATAGTTGGGAAGCTATTTGAAAACATTTTTGGAATCAGGTCTAAGAAAGCTCTGCCTGTATCACGTGTTATATTTCCAGCAAGATAAATGCTCCTCTCCTGCTTAAAATTGGGAGCGCACAGGCATTTGTGCAGTTTCTGTCACAGGAACCATGCCAGATCCAAGAGAAAGATCTTCCTGTTACCTTTCCTCTTCCTTTTTCTGCCACTCTACCCCTAAGGATCAGTAGGAGGTCAGCTGGAGTGGCTCCCTGTGCCTTCTCCAGACCAGAGTGATTCCAGTCTGGGGGAGACAAGGGGTAGGAGGAAAGAGGGTATTTGTAGGAAAAGGGTTTTCTTTCCTTGAATTTTATTATTTGTCACAGGCCAGCGGGGCACTGTGAGTGTATCAATTTAGTTGCAGTCTGACTGGGTGCTGGAACTGTATCAGCCACTGGGCTGTTTGGTTCAGGATCGAGGAGGCAAAGTTGGGAGTGAAGCAAAGGCAAATTTATTATAGCTTACACACACAGCGGTTAACAAAAAAATAAATGCAATAAGCAGATAATGCAATATTAAAGAGCTAATAGTAAATAATAATGACAGATAATAACGAGATAGATGGATCAGTTCTGTCACAGGCCAACTGGGCACTGCGAGGGTATCAGCCACTGGGCTGTTTAAAACAACAGATAGACAGACATGGGTTGGCAACTTATTGATAGTCCCTTGATGCCAGATGCGGGCTAAGTAATTCCAGCAAAGTCAGGCATCCCTGATCGACAGTGTCGGAGGGATTACTGGGGAAGGTCCCTTGATCAGGATCCGATCCTCACTCACACCAGGAGTTCAGAGTCCGGGCTTGGAAGAGCAGTGACTGTTCTGTTCCCTCCTTCCTGTTGGTCATCTGACACACGCTTTTTATATCTAGTCTTATGCTAATCTGTTGGCTTTAGAGCCACTTACAACCTTGCCCTCTACCTGTTACCCTATAGGATTAAAAGGTGTTAAAAATTATCGTAAAAGTTTACTACCCAGACTCGGGTTTATCCAATAAGCAAATTACAATGCAGCATTTTTAGATTTGAAATTAACATTACTCAACCCTTTTAGATTTTCCTGAATATGCTTTCTTGAGATGTGCTTTCCTGGAATGTGTTGGGTGTGCCAGGCGCTTGGATCTAGTTTTTATCAAGGCTGAACCCTGAGCAGAAACCATTAGGTCAGTTAGTCTTGCAGCTATAGCTTCGCTTTTGGGGCCTAGTCAGTTCCACGAACAGTTTTATCATTTTGGTTAAACTTATGACAGGCAAGTTACATTTGTGGGTTACAAACTCACAAGCTTTATGTTAGGCAAAAATTCCAAATGCCTCCAAGAAGCACATATTTATTGCTTATTAATCTCTTTGGTTCTGGCCATCACAATTATTATATGTGATCCTTTAGAATCATAGAAAAGTAGGGTTGGAAGGGACCTCAGGAGGCCATTGAGTAGTCTAACCCCCTGCTCAAAGTAAGATCATCCTCAACTAGATCTTCCCAGCCAAGGCTTTGTCTAGCGGGGTCCTAAAAACCTCCAAGGATGGAGATTCCATAGCCTCTCTAGGTAACCTGTTCCAGTGTTTTACTACCCTCCTCATGAGAAAATTCTTCCGAATATCTAACCTCAACTTCCCTTGCTGCAAGTTGAGACAGGTACTCCTCGTTCTGTCATCTGCCAACACTGAGAACAGTTTACCTCCATCCTCTTTCAAACCACCCCTCAGGTAGTTGAAAGCTGCTATTAAATTCCTTCTCAGTCAAATGGTCTCTAGACTACATAAGCCCAGTTCCCTCAGCTTCTCCTCGTAAGTCATGTCCCCCAACCCCTTCACCATTTTCATTGCCCTCCACTGAACTTTCACCCATTTGTCTACTTCCTTTCTGTAGTGGGGGGCTCAAAACTGGACACAGTACTCAAGATGTGGTCTCACCAATGCTGAATAGAGGGCAATAATCACTTCCCTTGATCTGCCGGCAACACTCCTATGAATACAACCCAGTATGCCATTAGGCTTGGCAACAAGAGCACACTGTTAGCTCATATTCAGCTTATTGTCCACTGTAACCTCTGTGCCACCTTTCAGGTCATTGATGAAGATATTGAACAAAACCAGCCCCAGGACTGACCCCTGGGGCACTCCACTTGATACCGGCTGCCAACTAGACATGAAGCCATTGATTATGGCTGTCTGAGCCCGATGGTCCAGCAAGTTTTCTATCCACCTTAAAATCCATTCCTCGAGCCCATACTTCCTTAGCTTGCCTGGGAGAATGTTGTGTGTGACCGTATCAAAAGCCTTTGCTAAAATCAAGGTATACCCCATCCACCAGTCTCCCTGCATCCACAGATCCAGTCATCTCATTGTAGAAGGCAGTCAGGTTGTCCAGGGTTGTTGGTCATGACATGGCCCTGGTGAATCCATGCTGACTTGCTAATCACCTTCTCCAAGTGCTTAGAAATGGATTCCTTGAGGATCTGCTCCATGATTTTTCCAGGGACTGAGATGAAGCTGACTGGTTTGTAGTTTCCTGGACCCTCCTTTCCTTTCTTAAATATGGGCACTATGTTTGCCCTTTTCCAATCAGCTGGGACCTCTCCTGATCACCATGAGTTTTCAGTGGTGGCCAGTGGCTCTGCAATCACATCAGCCAACTCCCTCAACATTGTTGGGTCTATCCCATCAGGCCCCATGGACTTGTATATGTCCAGCTTTTCTAAATAGTCCCTAACCTGTTCTTTCACCACTGTTGGCTGTTCACCTCCTCCCCAAACTGTGGTGCCCAGTGCAGTAGTCTGGGAGCTGACCTTGTCTGTGAAGACTGAGGTGAAAAAGACATTGAGCACTTCAGCCTTTTCTGCATCCTCTGTCACTAGGTTGCTTCCCCCATTCAGTATGGGACCTGCACTTTCCCTGATCATCTTCTTGCTACTGACATACTTGTAGAAACCCTTCGTTTCCCTTCACATTCCCTGCTAGCTGCAACTCCACTTGCACGTTGGCCTTCGTGACTTCATCCCTGCATGCCTGAGCAGTACTCTTATACTCCTCCCAAGTTGTTTGTCCAAGTTTCCACTTCTTATAAGCTTCCTTTTTATGTTTTCGTTTACTGAAGAATTCGCTGCTAAATGAAGCTGGTCTTCTGCCATGCCTGCTAGTCTTCCTGCACATTGGGATGGTTTGTTCCTTCACTCTCAGTAAGGCCTTCCACTCTTTCTGTGCCTTCTGTTCTGTTTTTATTTAGTGTAAGAATACGAAGGTCAGGGAACAATAACAGCAGTAATGTTTAACAGCCAGTTTCAGAGAGTGCTCCTAAGATGTCTGCATAAATTCAAGGGTAAACCCAGAACTGGCAAAAGCAAATAAACGTTTGATCTTGAGAAATCAAATGTCTGGCACCAAACTATCTGATTTGTGTATGCAAAATGCAGGTTGTGTGCGCAGTTTTTTCACGGCTGACTACACGCCAGTTAGAATCTTGGCTGTTGCATGTACATGTTCAAGGTTAGCATGTACTTCTGGAGTGCATAGCTAAGAACATTTTTAGGTAGCAAGCAAGATGAGCTGGAAGAGGGAAGTTTAAACTTTTGGGAAGGTTAATTGAAATACAAGGTGTCTCTGGTTTGTGGCGGTTTTGCACGATCCTAGGATATTCTAATACAAATATGTTGAAAGGAGCAGAAGAGCATACTGAGTTAACAGAAGCATAAAACATGCCCTTTTTCTAATAACTTTATTTAGTTTTATGTACGATGACCCTGAACTTTAGACAGTCCCCCAATAATTAGATTCTGTAACTGGAAAATTTATAAATGTGTTATAATATTCCAGATTATTTTGTCCCCTCCCACTGCTACAGCAAGGAAAGGAAATCTGGGGTGGATCAGGTGGCCTCCTTGACCTTTGCCCTCCCAAGTGCAGCCCTTTTCCCTCCTCCCCTTCCCCCCCTTACTGTCAAACCTGCCTCTTCTTGAGCACATAGAAGTTAGGGGCAAATTTGAAAACAATGACTTTGAAATAAACATGCCTATAGTAATTTAGTCCACTGAGAATTGATTCATTTAGGACTCATCATGACTTAAAGAGTCGGTGCTGTTGGAGACTGAACACAATGGACGTTACCACATATCTTATTCAGATAACCTACTGCAAGGCTAATGCAGGCTTTCATAAATGTGTTGCTCAATTTGGATCATGTGTTTTATACTCATGCTCAGTGCTGGTTCCGTTTCATCGGCTTCAGAGTTGGTTTCTGTTACTGAGCACAATACTGCTTTTAGCTGCGCTTTAATTCTGGGTATTTAATGTGGTTTCCTTGTATGTGATTATAAGATGAGGGGCTTTTGCCCCTATGCTTACTGGGGGGTGGGAAGCCTTGTCCTGTATTCAAGTAAATATGGACATACCATATGCATTTTAGTTTTAAAAAAAAGAAGTACCAGAAACTAACATTGGTAGCATTAAACCTTAGAAAAAGATTTTAGATAACAGAGTCCAAAAGGTCTTAACATAAAAGAAATAATAATCCTTAGATATAGAAGAAAAGGTAATTTGGGATATGAAACCAGTGTCTTGTAGTTTTGTATCTGTCTTTAAAGGAAAAATGGAAGCAGGGATACAAGAGGTAAAATTCTATCAGTAAATGGCAAGGTTCAAGAGGTTATTTGAGCTGCACTGATATCCTCCACAAAATGGAAATCCAAATGGACTGAAACAATAAAAAAGAGCATAAAGCATAGCTAACAATATATAAAAAGGAAATTAGGAGAATGGAGTTAGAATTTGAAGAGCAAATGTCTAGGGATAGGAAAACAAGCAAGAAATGATCAAGTATTTCAAAACGAAGAAGCTCCAGGAAATTGATGTTTTTGCTAGATAACCAAGGCATAAAAGGGAGCAATTAAGAAAAGTAAGACATGGCTGAAGAGTTAAATGTCAGCATTTGCCTCAGTTGAGGAAGCTGGGCAGATCTCTCTCTCTCTCGTAGTCAAGAGGAGGAATTCTTGAAGTGAAGTGACAGCATTGGTACTGGAACAAACTGATAAAGTGCATAAGTTACTAGTATCATCTGATAAACACTAGAGTTTTAAGGAACTTAAAGAAGTACCTGCTAATATGCAATTTTGTACCATAATCAGCTACAATACTACAAGACTGTCAAGTTACAAATATTGTACCTATATTATAGAGATGGACATCTTGGGGGATCTCGGGTATTATCAGTTCTGGCAGCAGTTCCTACTTCTGACATTTTAGTCAGTTTGACTTAGAAAACCCTGAAGTCATTTGTACTTCCACTAAAATATAATAATCCATTGCAAAAATGATAGACAACCAGGGGGTCTGGATTTAGAAACTGGCAGTGAGAAGGACTAGAGCATGGGGAAAAAAACCTGACATGTGAAGGGAAATTGAAAAGACTGGTATTTTTTGCCTTCAGAAAAATGATAGCCAGTGTAGAGAACAGAGAGAGAATATTAAGTCCTTAATCATTCTTACTCTAAGTGCAGGAATTTCAGTGAGTTCAAAACTATTCACAGTATTTTTATGCACAGAGCCCAATTAGTCTGTAGAATCAGTTACCAGAAAAATATCATTTTAGGCCAAGAGGTTAGAAAGTATATTCCTAAAAATCTGGATATTTTCATAAATGAGAAGAACATTCAGTGTAACAGCAGTAAAAATAAAAGTAGGGAAGAATTTTAAAAATGATGGAACACTTCTTGAGAGTATCTGCCATCCCCTAACTAGCACACAGGTCAAGAAGAAACTTTCCTTGCAGTCTGTGTACTGTCTTCTGCGATGTTTCTCCTACCTTCCTTTTGAGCAGCTGGTATTGGCTACTGTTAGAGGCTGGAACTGTTTAAGTATTGCTCTCCTTTCCTCCATGGGAACTATTGATGTATGGCTTTCCTTCCCACAGCAGGGAAAATCCTCTCCTGCATCCTCATAAACCATCTTCTACCTCTGGCTGAGGAAGTCCTACCAGAACCTCAGTATGGTTTCAGACCATCCTATGGGGTAATTGACATGATCTTTGCTGCCTGCCAGATCCAAGAAAGGTGTCAGGAACAATATCAGGACCTGTCTATGGCCTTCATTGACCTTACTAATGACTTTGATTCCATCAATCTTGTAACCTTGTGCAAAGTACTGGCTAGATTTGGAAGTTCTGAAAAGTACATCAAGGTCCTGAGGCTTCTCCATGACCAGGTAAGTGCGACTATCCTTTGTAGTGGATCAGAGACCAATCTATTTGTCGCCTGAACTGGAGTCAAGCAAGGATGCATCATCGCCACAACTGTTTTCCATTTTTTGACCATCATCCTGGTTCTCTTAAAGAATGCCTTCCTTCTGGAATTGACACTGAACACCAAATGGATGGAGGGCTCTTCAGTTTGGAATGTCTTCACTCAAAGACCGAACAACTCAAAACAACTATCCTTGACCTTCAATATTCTGACAACTGTGCTATTGTGCATGCTGAGGAAAACCTCCAGACCACATTCAATCTCTTCAGAGAAACTTACCAAACTTGAGGC
Organism: Gavialis gangeticus; assembly: GCF_001723915.1. Classification (NCBI taxonomy): domain Eukaryota; kingdom Metazoa; phylum Chordata; order Crocodylia; family Gavialidae; genus Gavialis; species Gavialis gangeticus. Next base: position 182,621,706 of record NW_017729024.1, on the reverse strand, counting down.
CTCTCCCACAGCCTCAAGAAGACTAAAGTGCTAGCCTGCCCCAGGCCATGAATGTGATCTCCCCTCACCCCCACCCTCCAAATTACCATTAAGAGATCCAGTGTGCAAGAGTCTCCTCTGGGAAATCGCTTTTGCGTGTCTTTATTCATTATGGTCTCTGTGAAGGCACCAAGATATGAGGGCTGTGATGCAGTTTTCGTCCCCACTCTCCTCTCCAGACATGAAATGTGGGTGACATACTCCTTATCGTTTCAAGAGCCTGGAGAGGAGACCAATGATGCCTGGAGAGGCACCAATGATGCCTCCTGAAAATCCTCCCCATCAAATGGGAAGATGGCTGCACTGATGCCAGCATCCTTGCTGAAGCCAGTTTTATCAGCATTGAGTCAGTGATTCTCAAGCATCAACTTTACTGGATCAGATATTGTGTACATATGCCTGACTCAACTCCCAAAACAAGTGCTCTGCTCTCAGATTAGTAATGGCCAGAGATGTAATGGTGGCTGACTGAAATGCTGCAAGGACACATGGAAGGTGTACCTCAAGAAAACAGATGCCAACATCAAGAGCTGGCTGCCAACCAACCCCAATGGCGCCACGACTTCAACCAAGTGGCACCTTGTTTCAAGGTAAAGTGTCTTGCCCTTGAAGCAGAAGAGTGAGAGCAGAGGAAGGAAAAAGAGAGAAATCCCAGCCTACAGTCTGCTCTCTCCTGTGGAAAGACGTGCAGCTTTCGCAGATGGATCTGAGGCTCAATGATTGAACTCTTAAGTCACCTCAAGTTCTATCACTGAGCTGTGGTAGAGATCATCCTCAAATCGAGGGACTGCTGATGACAAGAGGCATGAACATATCAACTGCACAATGGATTATATCATAGGTATGTCCAACTTAGTTTTATATATTGAAAGACTTCCTTAAAAGTTGGCAACCTAAACTCATACTAAAAACCATAAAATTGGGTAAGATAGACTTAGGTTAGAGACTTTGGCATTAGATGTGATGACCTGAATAAGCCAAAGTACTGATCTCCAGACTAATGCTTTATTAATGTGATACGCAAATATCCTCATGTGATACTTGTGGTGACTATTTATTGGTGAGTCACCGTGTGAATTAGGTCTCATAAAATTAGTACTAAAAGCAGGCATAAGGGCACATGCACTGGGCAATATTTTTGAATAGCTCTGTCAGTATGCTTTAGTTCTGACCTACTTTGGATTTCCAATTGAGTGTTTCAACCTCAACGTTATTTTGTTGTTCTTCCCCGAGCGCAGATGAGAAGGAAGGTTATGAATACCATGTCAAGTGTTCCCCCTAGTACCTGGCTTATACCTCCTACAGCATATTATGCCAGCATGTTGGTGACACTACACTCAAACTTGCAGATAGAGGGTTGGAGCTCTTGTTTCTTCCCATCCCTGTTCTCATGCAAGTAGGCTCTGCATATTTCTTGTGTAGCCACGCAAACCAAGGTAGAGTGTGACCCACATTCTCTTCAGGAGCTGTCTTGTATGTTCTGAATCTACTTTATATAATGGAGCTGAAATCCTGATGGAATAGTCTAGGCTATACACAAATTATATTAACTAATAGTAGAAAATATAGTATCTGATGTAAAAGAAATCTGACATGAATGCAGTTCTGGTTCCTGGGTTTTTTTCAGTTATTTCTTTATATAATTTTATCTTTCCTGAAATGTTTTCCAAATTTCCTCATTTTTGTCAACATGTAACTATTTCTAGTAGTTCTTGTATTTAAGATATGTCCTTCTCTCTCCCTACTTCTCGTCCCCCTCAAGAGGATGACAAACATTTGACTTACAAGATTCAAATGTCATTATAAGAAAAAGAAACATTTAAAAAAAGCCAAAACTACTAATTGAAAGATTTTCATGGATAGTCATATGCTAAGGCCACCTACTTGTTCAGTTAACTGAGTTTATGAAGCCAATCTTAATAGTTTTGCCCTGCTCTCTTTTTGTTTTTTTTTACTATTGGAGCCGGATTCTTTTTGAAATGAAAACGACAGGTGCAACCATGCTTTACTTCCCTCCCATTACTGTCCAGGCTACTCCCTAAAATTTGGTGAGGGGTGGAAGTACACAACAAATGAAACCATCTGCCATCCCCAACAAACAAGCCAATGACCCACTGTTCAGGACAATGAGGGTGCCAAAAGAGTCAGCCTCTGGACAAAGTTCCTGCTGGGTTTCATTTAAGTAGGTTAGACCAAACCTGAGAACCTTCTACAGACCCTGTCAACATACATTTTGGTATGTGGTCTCTCCCAAGCCTGTCATACAGAGATCAAAGAACCTTTTAATTTGTGTTTAATCACTCCTTGAAAAACCATCCACCATATCCTGCACTGGCTATTGTGTAGAACACCAGATAAGTGAGGTTTTATCATCTGAAGCAAAATTCACCTCTTTCAGATGCTAAGTAAGAAAATAAAGAAAACGCATATTTTTTCCTGTATGCTGCTTTTTCTCTTCTGTATCACAATTAAGAATAGGGTGCTTATTTAGAGTTTGGGAATATTTTGAAATTAAGCTTTTTATTTTTTTCATGAGGATTTCATTTGCATTAGCTGGGGTTTTAAGACATTTTGACAGATGTTTTTACTAAACTATATATCAGACTTTGCATAGTTTGTCAACTAAGAAACATGTCATTCTTGGGATAAGAAATGTTACTGAGCTTTTTTAAAAAAAGAGAATTATCCCAGAGAGACTTATAGGGTCAGTGGGTTGTTAAAATATAAGTAATATGTTTATAAAGATATGGACATCTATCACTCAAGCAGAGGTTGCCCAATAAACTTGCATAAACAGTTCTGTTCGTTGTAAGAGGTTTATGGGCTGACATCTGTTTGAGTGACAGATGTGAGGGCAGGGATGTTGCTATGTGTATTCGTTAATATAGTATTAATAGAAGAAAATTTGGGTTTGGGGGTTTGTTGTTGTTTTTTTGCTTCCCTCTCCAAAATTAATTGTTGAAGGGTCACAACAGAGCAGTATGAGGAGGAATTCAATGTTTTAATGGTTTTGCTGACCCTTGTAATAAATTAGGCAAATAATGAAACAGTTTTTTGCAAACTTTGAAGTTGAAGAATGAATTGTAACCGGACTTCAAAACAGCCTCTGTGACCAGATTGTGAGCCATTGTGTCTAGTCACAACATTCATATTGATTAGCAATGGCTGACATTTTCCAAATGGCTGTGCAGAAAAAAAAAAGATTTATTTTATATGTCTTTGTCACTAGTAAATTTAGGTAAAAATGTCAAAACCAAATCTCTCTAACAATTGCCAATGTAGACTTTTTCATGTACTTCTTTTGAAAGCTGTCTTTGTGAGGGGTATATTTTGAAATGTCTGCTCTTGTATTATCAGTGGAAAGCATTGCCAGTGATGTGAACTATAAAGCTTGAGAGGAGATGAACCTAGCTCTCTGCCCTCAGACATGAATTTATGCCAATCCTGCTGGATTCAACAGCTGCTGTGTGTTTGAGGGCAGAACTTGTTCCCGTGGTGCTGAAGTTGCAAACTCTTAAACGTGTACATAACTTCCCTCATTTTACTGAAGGTAATCACATGCTTAGAGTTTTGCAAGATTGGAGATTCTATATTGGGGCCCCTTTTGAGGCCTTGTATGAGACAGAGACACAAGGGAAATCATGTTAGCTCTCCAAACTTTTAAGTGATGCAGTGAAATACAAAGGATAAAAACAATTTTATATGCAACTGGCACATCTAGAACATAGGAAATATTATTGTAATTGTGACTTTATTAAAGTTTGCAATTATTTATTAGGTAACTATATATTATTTATCAATCGCACACTTTGTTACAGTTATTATTTATCAGTGGTACACTTTCTGTTACTTTATTCTCATCTGTATTTAATGGATGAGAGAGCTGCGTAGTATCCATGCATAAGATATGGAACTGCACAGTGCCCATACTTACTGCCTTCACATGTTGTGTGTTAAAATAGAATGTCAGTCCTTATTCTGTAGGTTATTGCAAGTATGTCAGTACTTTTGTGAAAATGTCAGTACTTTTAAAATTAGCAAGCTGATTGGTCTATAATTCGTGGTCTGTAATTCATTGTCTTTTGTGACAGGTGCATTGTTCCAACTTTGTGCAATCTTCTATTGTTCCATAGTTACTCTGAATAATTTTATTAACTTGGGAAAAGGTTGTCCTCTTCCTTTTAAAAAAGCATTTATGGCTTTTCTGATGGTTTCCCATTGTTTTCTCAGTGACATCAGGCAGAAGATTTTCACATATTTTCTTTTTTTTTATTCATTTAAGTTTTCCTTTAATTCTATCTTTCTAAACTAAAACACAGAATGGTATTGTGAAGTGAAGTCTGATTTAAAAAAATCTTTTAAAAGAAAAATTACCAAATTAAAAATGTTAAATTTAAAAAATCAGACTCTTCTCATCTGTTGAACACTGTTGATTTTAATTTTTTTCATTATGCAGTTTATATTTCTTGTATTGTACTTCATGAGAAAAATGAAACTATTATTCTAATTTGCTTTTTAGTAGTTTTACTTTTGATTCTCTTTGCACTATGATGATGTACTGTTTTAGTTGTACCTGATGGGTGAGAAATGTTTAAACTTGTACTAATTTCTTTTCCTTGAGTTTACAGGGGAAAAAACATGAAAAAGTTAATGTAAGTGTCTTTATACATCCTGTGTATTGTATTTCAGTTACCTGAAATTTTATCATGAACACGTTTCAAAGTCAGACTCAGGCAAGAGCACTGACTCCCCTTCCCCTCCCCCTTCCACTTCTTACTTATTAGTAAATAATGGCATATTACTTGAAGGGCACAGATATTGTAATATAAGTTTCTTTAGTCTCAAACCCTCACTCCAACTCCTCAGTTAGAAAAGTAAAGCTATTCTGATGACAGTTTAGTGCCTGAATTCAGGGAAAAGACTCATTGACTTCACTGGGCTTCTGAATCAGACTCACAGGGTACAGAATCAGGATTATAAAGCTTAGTAAATAGGCTTTAATTTTTTTAATTATCCAGACAATTTTTTTATTTCAGATAGAAGAATAAAAAAGGTAGCTTATGTTATCAAGAAGCCTATAGCTATAAATCTTTTACATCCCCTAGGATTTACCAGCATTAATCTAAAAGTAGGGCACAAAATGGGCTTGTGGTAAGGCAATATTAACACTGGGTGAAACCATGACACACCCCTATGTAAGAATATGGCAGTTACTGCTTATGGTTCCTGAGTGATAAAATGTTGAATATATTTTAGTCAGTTTAATAACCTGTGATTGGAAAGCTTAACCTATAGTGTTTTATGTACAACGGTGGTTACTGCAGTGGGAAGTTGTGCTCTGTTGTAGGTTGAGTGTTGGGCTGTTCACATCATGCTGATACCCAAGTATCTACCAGTGAATTGGCGTAACTAATATCTGTCATCTTGCATGTTCTCCCTGAAGGGGAAATTATACAGCATTCAGATGTGATATTGTTTTGCTTGTATTTGTCAAAGTAAAAATGGCTACAAGTTTGTTTGTTTTTTATATTGGAGAAGGAAAGGTCCAAGAAATTCACTTTGCATTTGGGATGAAAGTTGGTGAAGTTTGTGTTACCGTTGAGTTCTTATGGGAGTTAATTTCACAGCTTCATTTTGGCCCCTGAGAGAACTCTGTTTCCTTTCAAATAAGGTTTTACCTTTCTGCTAATAATTGTGTTTCCTGTATTCAGTATTTAAAGTCAGTCTTCATCCCACAACTGTAGGAAGTCTTCTTGAATGTTGGGTCTAAGCTGTTTGAACATCTTGAAGATAAGGATAGAGACTAGGGTTACCATACATCTGGGTTTTCCCAAACACATCGTATTTTTGAATCTGAGCAGTTTTTTGAAATCCGAACAAATGTCTAGGATTTTCCTCTGCTCTGCTCTGCTGGTGGAAGCAGGGGAGGGCAATTGGAGCCAGGGGCACTGTGTGCCTCTGTGCGTGCACACGCAAACACACACACGACCAGCATGCAGCCAGGCAGGTGGGTACAGGTAAGTCTTTGGAGAGGCAGGGATTGGAGGGCCAGTACTTGGGGACTGTTGTGGGGGGAGGTAATGGGTGTGTGCGTATGGGCAGGTGCCTGCAAGCAGTGCGGAATGGTGTCTAGGCACGAGGGCTGCGGCAAGGCAGGGAGGAGGTGCCTGTCCCTCCAGCAGGGGAATTGGGTGGAGGCAGGCGTTTGGGGGCAATGGGGAGCTGTGCGGCGGAGCTGGTGGTACCAGGAGCTGGTGCCTGTCCTTGCAGGGGTGTGGAAGATGGCCCCCTACAGGAAGGGCATGGTCAAGCTGCCTAGCACAACATTGGAGCCCCAGCATGGGGTGGGAGATGCTACAGCATCCCCTCGTCATTCCTCCAGCCTGTGCTGGGGCTGGACTTGCTCTGCCACCACCTGCACAAGTTGCAGCTGCTATGTTCCAGCCCAGTCAGGATGGGACAGCTGGAGGTCCCCTCTGCCAAGACAGAGAGCAGCAGGGGGGCTGCAGGTCAGGATTGAGGGGCACCAGAGGGGTGGGG
>NW_017729024.1:182602420-182610127 GCF_001723915.1 Gavialis gangeticus | reverse complement strand
CCAGGGAGGGAAGGCCCATAACCCCACTGAGGGGGTAGAAGATGTGGAGCCCCAGTAATGTTAGGCCCCAGTGAGGGAAGGAGATGTGGAGCCTCAGTGAGAGGGAAACCAGAGGGCTGGGAGCCCGGTGCATATGTGTGTGCGTTTGTATAGAGTTGCCCTGGGAGGGGCCACTGCAAGCTTGGCCCCAGTTGGGTAATTGACTGGCCACTACCCTGGTGCAGGTCATGGGAGAGGCCCAAAGCATGGTACGTCTGCCACCCCAGGTGTGTGCTAGATAAAGCCTAAGGCTGAAGGGGTCTGCTCCAAGAGGGAGCGAGGCAGTATAAGTTGTCAATGTGTGAAAGAAACCCTGTGAGGGGGAGTGGGGAGTGAGAGGCACTGAGAGCAGCAGGGGGGCTGTGGGCCAGGAGCGCAGGGCACTGGCAGTGCCAGAGGGCTGCAGGTAGGGAGTGAGGGGCACTAGCTTGGCCCGGGGCGGGGTGGGAGACTGAGTAGGGAGTGAGGAGCACAAGCAGTACCAGGAGGCTGCAGGTCAGGAGTGAGGGGCAGCAGCAGGGATGGAGGGCTTCAGGTTGGAAGTGAGGGCACTGGCAGAGCCAGGGGGCTGTGTGTTCAGAGTGAGGTTTCCCCACATCAGGTGTCCTCTTTTTTAGAATTGCAAGTATGGTAACCCTAATTAGGGACTTTGAGTTTGATCCCATACAGTAGTGTATGACACTAGATCCAGTAGTTTGTGTTCTGAAAGTGATATGCCTTACGCTAGGCGGCTTCTTGAGGCTTGATAGCAACATGGTTGGATGTTCTGTATTGCAATAGTTCAAACAGAAATTGACCTAGGCAATCGTAATAACAGCAGCATTGTTGGTTCTTATCTGATGTAATTTTATTGTTGCTATAGTTACACTGAGGTTGAAAAGCTGTTCCTGTTAAGGGTTAAATTCATTTTGCCTAATGCAGCTGACAAAATTATTTTAAAACCTTATTAGAAAACTTGATCTGGGAAATAGTTTCCCAGTGCAGTTTTATTGAAAAATGTCCTTGTCTACAGCAGGAAGCATATTCTATAATTTTTATTTTGTATTCCCAAAAACTGCTTTTACGTTTATGTTTGGGTAAAACTCTATGCTGATTTAAGGTGATGTTCTCATCTTTAGTCAGATGTCATGCCCTTTCTTATCTGAAATTTTTTGTTTGTATACAGTGTTTCTCTGTAGTTCTGATGACCTGTTCACCATGTCATGACATGATGTGTGACACTGATGGCTGGTTAGCCTATCCCAGGGCTCTAAAAAGCAATGCCCTTCATTTTGTGAAATGACTGCTCTCTCATTTTAGAAAGTAAAGTGGTGTATTGGTTGTTTGATCCAGTATTTTTGCATAGTATAAATAATGTATCTTTTACTTTTCACTCTCCTTTCACATACTAAAATGTTGAATAATTTCAAAAGCATTTTCAGAAATTAAAAAGTGGGTATATCTACTTTCATTGGAGTGGTGCTTAGATGCCCCCTAAGAGCATGTAGAAAAGTTAGGTGTTCTGTAGAAACTTTGTTGGAATTTCAATGGGAAATACAGGCACTCCTCAGACTTACAACATAACTGGTTCCTGAAAACCGCATCTTAAGTTGAAACATTGTAACTTGGAACTAGTTTTCCCATAGGAACAATGTTATAAATGGGGGATTGGTTGCTTTGCCATGCTCAATGCAGCTGCCTCCAGCTGGTAAGTCTGTTGTGGTCGGGGGGGCAGATGAACACCCCTGCAGTGAGGGAGGGACTATGGCTGGGACAAGGGCTGCCCAGCCAGGCTGGGGGGGGCACGGGGAGGGGGTGGGCGGCTCCTGCCACTGTGGGCTGCCAGTCCAGGAGCTGCTTGTCTGGTGGCTCGTCCGGCAGCTTTTGCCACTGCTCCTGCTGCTGGTCCGGGAGGGCATGGCGGGGGACATATGCCCCCAGATCTGTGTGGGGCTGGCAGGACCAGTGCTGCGCCAGGCTGCTCTCTGGGTGGGCGGCAGAAGGCGCTAGGAGTGGGGACTATGCCCTCCTGCTGCTCACCCAGCTGGGGGGCATGTGGAGCCACCGTGTTGCTTATGGCCTATCAGTGCACAGCGGTCAGGGCCTCCCTGCACCTCCCAGGTGAGCCACGGATTCTCCCCACCCTGCCCCAGCTGGGTAAGGAGCAGCAGTGGCAGGGCACAGGGGACAGTGTTCCCCTGGATCAGGGAAGGGCAGGCAGCAGAGTGGAAGCTATGAGGGGGCTGCAGCTACCCTAAAATTCCCTATAGCCCTCGCCGCCCACCTGGAGCACAGCCCAGTGCAGTCCTGGCTCTGCCTGCCCCACGGAGATCTGGAGGCACATGCCTCCCCATGCTCTGATGCCACTCGCCCAGCTGGGGTGGGGTGGGGCAGCTCCGGCTGCTGCATGCCACTTGTCTGGAGGCAGCGCAGCAGTTCCGCCCCGCCTCAGCTGAGTGAGTGGCAGGAGGGCTTAACCCTCTCTCCCAGCACCTTCTGCTGCCCTCCTGGAGTGCAGCCCAGCACAGCCCCAGCCCCCCCTCACCTGTGCCAATCTGGGGGCACATGCCCCCCCTCCATGCCCTCCCAGACTGGCAGGCACACAGTGGTGAGAGCCACCGGATGAGCAGCTCCTGGACTGGCAGCCTGCAGCAGGAACTGCCCCACCCCCTCCTGCCTTGGCTGGGCAGCCCCTGTCCCTCCCTTGCTGTGGGAGAGTTGATCTGCCCCCCCCCCACGCCCCACCGCAACAGACTTACCAGCTAGAGGCAGCTGTGTCCAGTGTTGTATGGTTGAAACCCTGTCAAAACCTTGAAACATTGTCATAATTTAAAAAGGTCATAAGTGATGCTTGTTGTAACTCAAACAGTCATAAGGACTGCCTGTAAAGTTAATCACCTAATCTGGAATTTGCCCAAGAGGCAAGGATTAGTACCCTTCCTAACAGAAAAATCTGTCCCACTCTTCCCATCTGACTTGCTCACATTTTAATAATAAATCACTGCATAGCTGAAATACTAAATATCAATCCTGATTAATTCATAGATTTCATAGATTTCTAGGGTTGGAAAGGACCTAGTGTATCATGGAGTCTTAGCCCTTTCCTGAGGCAGGAAAGAGCGCTGGGGTTATGTAACCCCAGCCAGGTGCTTGACCAATCTCTTTGAACACCTCCAAGGTAGGGGAGAGCACCACCTCCCTTGAAAGCTTATTCCGTAGTTTGGCAACCCTTACCGTAAAGAATTTCTTCCTGATGTCTAACCTAAATCTACTCCCCTTCATTTTGTGGCCGTTATTTCTAGTAACCCCGAGGAGCACCCTGGTAAACAGAGTATCCCTTGTTCCCTGCTGACCCTGCCCTGATGAGCATATAGGCAGCCACAAGATCACTTCTCAGCCTTCTCTTGCGGAGGCTGAAGAGATTCAGGTCCCTCAGTGTGTCTTCATAGAATCTTCAGTTTTCCTCCCATTTTGGGGTATGTTTGTATAACAATTTTTTAAAAAACATTTTCTATTTCTTGTAAGATGGCTGTGGTGAAGAGATGACTTGTGAAGCAGGTGGAGGGAGGTGGGGGGCTGGGGAAGTTTCCCTGAGGGTAGCGATCGATGGCCATATTAATCTACCATGGAAGGGAGTTCCAAAGCTAGGTACCGGAGAACACTGCCTCCTCTTGCAAGTCTCATTATTGCAGTACAAATTCCATTTTGTCTGAAGAATGTATCTGCCATGAAAGTCAAAATTGCAAAAAGAGTCATTTTCGAGGTAGCTCCAGTCCCCAGCTTGCTTAGGGTTTTAGAAATCGGGAACAAATTTTAGAATTTAATCCTATTGTTTACTGAAAGCTAGTGTAGTGTTTGGACTACTGGGGTGCCCTGAGAAGGGAGTCTGTTGCTTAACAGGCAAGGTATTAGGAACAGCTGGAGCTATTTCGGCACTGCCGGCTATCCCATGTCTGCTGCACTGTACTAGCAGTAGGTTTTCATGACACACTGGTGAAACCTGAGCCTTTTTCCATGTTCTCCAGTATGCTGCTGCTATTTCTGTGGATCTAGAAAACAGGTGCGATTTTTTTCAGCATTGACAGTACTTCTGATTTGCTGCTAAAGCTGTGTACCTGCATGATGTTTGAGGAGACCTATTTTGTTGTTAGGTGCCAATGATCAAATGACAGGTTTTTTGAGATCCTGTGGGCAAGTTAGGGGGTGGGGTTAAGTTCTTACCACCTGTATTAACTAGCGCTAACTAACATGAGGGGACATCCTGGTGAAGACAAGGCAGTCTGAAGTTTTCACATAGCTTAGCATGTCAAGCTCTGTCTTTACCTTAACCTGCTAATTTGCATGAAAAGAATAAGGTGTCTTATCACCTTGGAGGCCAGCTGGTTTAGAGAGGGATAACTTAGTTTGTCAGATGCTAAATAGGTTCTTGCCTACCAAAGCTTATGCCTCTCTGAACCATGGCTAACTGCCTCTCTGAAGATAGTGTTACCATCTGCGTCATTCTGCATATACAGGAAACCCTCACGATTCATGGGTTCGGCATTCGCAGTTTCAAATATTTGCGAATGCTAAACCTGCATCTTAAATACACTTAAAGGAGCTTCTTGAGAGCTCTGCACTTGCTGCCAACAGGCTCCCATTGCTGCTGCCATGCTCCCTCCACCACCCCTCTCCCACCATCGCCAGCACAGCCGTGAACCCCACAGCCACCGGTGGCACTGCGTTCATGAACACAGACAGTGTTCATGAACACAGTGCCTTATTCATGGATTTCGCCATTCACGGGGGATACAAGAACATATCCCCCGCAAATGGTGAGGGTCTCCTGTACACATTGCCTCCCACCTCCCTACAGGAAGCTGTACCCATCTTCCCTTCTATAATTGTATATGCAAGTCCATATCTGAGTATACTTGTGGTAGTATGTAATGGGTATTTTACATGTTTGATTTTCATAGGGGACTTTTCTGAGCAACTACTTAAAGCGCATTGTGCAGGGGGCAGGCATTATGAATTGGAGGACAGGTTGCAGTTTTGATGCCTTTTTCTTGCACTCATTAGAACACATTTAACTGGTATGTCTTATTTGTAGCGTGCATCCTTTGTACAGTTGATCTGCCACACACCAACAGAACAGTGTGTTTGGGATTGTTTTATACCTGTGAGGTGCCCTAGCTCTTGAAACATTTAAGCCTGTCTATCTACAGTTATGTATAAGGGACTGTTGACTAGTTTAGGCTTTGTTTTCAGGTACTACATTTACGTAATCCTTGATTAGTCAGGACATTGAGAACTCAATATCTGAATTGAAGGAGCAGGGTGGAGAGGGCACCTTTTCCAGCTACTACCAGGACCTTATTGCAATTAGGGTTATCTTGTTAAGTTTTGATTCAATAACGCTTTGCCCTTTTGGCCACTTTCTAAATAACTGCTTGCCTGTCCTTGTTAGTTCCTGTCTCAGCAGTTGTTGTAGGGCTGAGAAAAAATAGTTCTGTGAGTAGAAAGAGCTAGAATCAAAGCTTATATTTATTATAATATTGGTAATAACAGGGCTTTTTCATTCAGATTTTTAAAGCAGGAGGATTGATCTAAGGTTACTAAAGTAACTTCTTAGGAGCAGCTTTGCAAGACCCTAATATTGTTTATTTTATACTTAATATCTCACTTGATGTGAGAATTCCAAACGTGTGTGTGTGGGTGTGGGGGTGTGTGTGTGTGTGTTACTTTCAGGCAAATGGTTGCAGATGGGGGAAAAAAACAGATGGTGCAAGGTAGAAGCTCTTCACTTATATACTGGACTTAAAATAGTGAATAAGGAGCTTTTTATTGACTTTTCTGGTCGAAATAGAATTAATTTAGGTATCTTGTTAGTTACCATTCTAATGGTGAATGTATAGGTATTAATATATTAACATAACCTAACTAAAATCTGGAATAACAAAGTGTGTATATGAGACAGACGGATACTTTAAGTAATTAGACTTTGTCAATCTTGAGAGAGCACACAGTTAGCTGCTCTGGAGGTTTGGCTTTCTAGTAATCCAGAAGTGCACAAATTGCAGTGGGTCTGTATACACATGCATTAAGGTGACTTTTCTAAAGCACATTAAATTTAGTACCTCCAATCTGAGGTACTAAATTAATGTGCATTTAGCTGTGTTAATGTGCAGTAGTGCATTTGCACACTTTTTTAGTGAGGCTTAATGCACAGTAGACTGTTTTACTGTGTATTAGTGTAATGTCACACTTTTTTATGTGATGCTTTAATGTGCAGTAATATACTGCACTTACACACACTTGCACACACTTGGGGAGCCTGCTCTGACACACTGGAAACCCAGTGTGTCAAAGCAGATTCAATTATTATCAAGTCTGCTGTAGCACGTAAATTGATGTGCTCTGGCAGCCTCATGCATCACATGTATCAGTGGCGCAGCATGCCTCTGCTCTGAGAAAATGGCAGCAGTGCACTTTGAAATAAAACACATTTGGTGCGCTTTAGTTCAAAGCGCTCTGTCGCCATTTTCTAAGTGTAAAGGCATCCTGTGCTGCTGATACATGTGCTCCCGATACGATGCCAAGTTCTTTTAATTAGTATGGCTTGCTAATTAAAACTGCCCGGCACCATGTCAGAAGCACATGTAACTATGCCCACAGTTTACTGTTGCTTAAAGTGCACATGTAAACATGCCCAGTATAGTCTATCAGATGCAATAACCGAAGTATAATATTGGATTCAAACATTTAATTTCTTAATTATGTCCTTTCAACACAATTTTTTGTCACAATGATTAATCAGTGTATACAGTGGTCCAATGTATTTTCTACTGTGAAACAGAAATTTTTATTTATTTGAAGTAGCTATGGTTAAATTATAATTATATTACTAAACACAGACTTGGTTAATGCTATTGCACATTAACCTGGTAAAAAATGAAATTTTTCAATTTATTGAAACGAAATGAGAAATGCCTTTTCATTTCAATGCAGGAAACTGTTATTTTTACATAGATTAGCATTCAGTATAATTGGTTTAGAGGCAGTCCTGGCATAACCAATTCTAAAACCCATTTTGTGGATAGATAGAACATATGTACTGGGTTGACTTTCCTTTAAAATCTGAAGTCCAAATGTGGAACCTTATTACATAATTTTCATAAATATTCATAGCAAATCTTGTTACCAAAAGCATACTGTAACTTTTATATGAGCACATTTATAGTTCTGTTAGCACCTAGTCTCTGTAGTGATTGGTTAAGATAGATAGGCGAGAGATCCTATCCTTTACTGCAGCAACCCATATGGGAATTAAGACTAGCTCCAGAGGAAGTTTAAGAACAAACAGCATTGCTCAGCTGGCTTTCTTCTCTCTGCATCTATGTTGTTTCCTTACCTGATCCTTTCTCATGTTCATATTGGAAATTGTGGTTTATTTCTGGTAGTAAATGATAATTAATATAAAAGGCAAACTGTCAGCACGGGGAAGGGCAGAGGGATGAGGAGGAAGAAGTTAAAGGATTATGTTCTTTGCATGGCTAACATAAAATAAGTTTTTAATTTCTTAATCATAAAATTATGCCTTTTAAAAGTAAAGGCAGCTGTATCCCTCTGTCTGCAGCCACAGCTGAATCCTGCAGAAGTTCAAACTCCTCAGCTGAAGGCTGCTGGGTTTTGGGTTTGTTTTTTTTT
>NW_017729024.1:182556634-182602337 GCF_001723915.1 Gavialis gangeticus | reverse complement strand
TTTTTTTTTTTTTTTTTAACTGCTGTTTCCATGGTAATGGATGTCAGCTCAGCAAAAATGGAGTGTGTGTAGTGGGGGGAGGTGGAGTTAAAATGACCATCTCCCCAAATGGTGATTTGAAAGGTCTTTCATAGGTGCAGTGATATGAGGAAGTAGAAAGTTTGTCTGTTTGCATTTGATGTCTAGGCAATTAGCCTTTGTTTACCAACTAGGTTTCTTTATATACATGCACAAATAGTTTAGTGAAATCCAAGACCAAGCACACAGCAGGATGTCCCAAAGACACAGTACTTTCAAAAGCAAAGCACATAAAATATTTCCAGTGTCACTAGAACATGGTCGTATCCTGATGTATTATACCATTGTTGATTGATTATTCTGATATAATAGTCTGTCTGTGTGTCTGTCTAGCCGTAATGCTTCTGGCCAACTGTGCATGCGCTGCCCTTGGTTAATTTTGTGTTTGTGAAAGAGGACACTGACAGTTTTGAAATCTGAAGCATGTCTGTGGTCCAGGAACAGTATAATTTTCTCTCAAATGCCACCAAAATATATTTCAAGACTGATTGCAGCGAACTGCTTTCAAGAGTTGATAGGATAGATAAGTGACTCTACTCATTTCCTCATGGTCTTTTGCCAAAGGAAATATTGATTGATTGCTTTTTGTGGAAGGGACTCCTGTCCCTAAGAACTAAAGTTGGACTACCACAGGGGTTGGCAACGTTTTTGGGCAGAATGCCAAAAGCACCTGCAACTTCAGCTTGTAAGATGTTGGCATGTCAGGGGCAGATGGTAGGGGAGCCTCAAGGGGGCCCAATCCTTGTGGCCATGTAGCCCCAGCCCCTTTCCCACCACCCACTCAGAGGCACACGTGCCAAGCAAAATTCCTTTGAGTGCCCCACTCTGGCACTCGTGTTGGGGGTTGCTTACCCCTGGCTACCATGTCACTTTAATAAGAGCAATAAGCAAGCCCCAAGTTCTACATTTTTAAACAGGTAGAAGAAAGGGCAAGGTAGCACCTTAGAGACTAACTGGTCCAGAGGACAGAAGCTTTTGTGGGCAACTACTGTCTGAATGGCATTCCAGGGTGCCACCTTGCTCTTCTGCCTGACATCAAACTTACATGGCTAACAACTTCTCTTATAACAGAGGAAGAAATGGGAAGAGGCAGTATTCTTATCCCTCTTCTCCCTCACACACACACCCTTTTTGTAAACAGCAATTTTAAAAGTTAGTTTGATTTCATAGATGTTTGGGTCGGAAGGGACCTTAGCAGATCATTGAGTCCAACCCCCTGTCCTGGGCAGGAATGAGTGCTGGGGTCAGATGACCCCAGCCAGGTGCATGTCTAGCCTCCTCTTAAAGACTCCCAAGGTAGGAGAGAGCACCACCTCCCTTGGAAGCCCATTCCAGATTCTGGCCACCCTTACCATAAAGAAGTTGTTCCTGATGTCCAACCTAAATCTGCTGTCTGTCAGTTTGTGGCCATTGTTCCTAGTTACTCCAAAGAGTGCCCTGGTAAAAACAGCGTCTCCTATTCTGTGCTGCTCCCCCACCAATGAATTTGTAGGCGGCCACAAGATCACCTCTCAGCCATCTCTTGCAGAGGCTGAAGAGATCAAGGGCCCTCAACCTCTCCTTGTAGGGCTTTTCCTGAAGGCTCTTAACCATATGAGTAGCCTTCCTGTGGACCCTCTCAAGGCTGTCCACATCCCTCTTGATGTGCGGTGCCCCAAACTGGATATAATATTCCAACTGTGGCCTGACCAATGCCGCATAGAGGGGCCCTAAAACATCCTTCTGCCCTAAAACCCCTCTCTGCTGTCTGCTGCTTGACTATGCAGAATAAGCAAAAGTGTGCCAGAGGCCAACTCCTTGGCCTGTGGTGCCTCAGCCCATGATGAGCAAATCTTTATTTTGGAGATGGGAATGTGATATGTGGAAATAGTCAAACTTCACTGCAGTGTAACACATGGTGGGTGACCCAAAGGACTTTGTACATGTATATAGAAAAATCTACTTAGTAGACAAAGGCTTAATTGTGAAGATCTCAAAGGGCACCCACTTCAGGTAGGTTTATGAATGACTTCTGTGGCCATTGCCAGCCTGGCCACTGCTGCTGCTGCCCAGAGCACAGCCCCTGGCTGCTATGCATCAAAATCATCATAATAATTTGACTTATTTTAATACTGCCAGGCCATCTGTTAGAATAATATAGAGATTGTTTAGGTGAACCTCACTTTTAAAGAAAAGTCATATTTCATAGCTGTAATGTCAAAGATATACAATATAACTATTATAATTTTTATTAATTTTTTTCTTTCATAATTAGTTGACTCTCATAAATGATAGTGAAAGATTTTTCTTTCATTATTAGAAAAATCTTTCATTATTAGTTATGAGAGTTTTAGCCTTGGAGGGGAGGAGGGGATGGAGAAGAATGAGTACTTTTACTAGGTACCTGCTATAGAAGTATTGCAACTATGCTACATACAGTCAGTGAAATGCAGAAGAATTCCAGGGAGCTTTGTTTGAAATATGAGGTTAAAACTAAGTGCCATACCTACTATGAGATCCTCACACTGATATTTGACAGTCTTACCCTGCTGTCAGTGCGCTACAAGCAAAGCAGTAAGTATGACTTTCATTCAATTTTCAAAAATTCGGCAACAAGAGTTGGGCATAATTATTGATAGTTTTTGCCCACTACAATGCCAAATTTAAACTTGATTGTATTATTTGGATATCATAATTTAAAACTGAGTGTCCAGTCAACAGTCACCCACTGGACAGAATTAGAGAAAAATACAGCCACATCCCTTGAGAAAAGTAAATATAGTTGTGAACCAAAGATTCTGAGAACTGTTTTCCATCAGTGTACACATTTATCTTTATATAAATTGCCCATTTTTCAGTAGAAAAATTGTATTATGAATGCGGTTACTGGTGTGAGGCAGACTGCCATCTAGGATATGTGATTCGCAAATGGCTTATGTTCTGAGTGCTTCTGAAAGTTCTGCAGAACCTTTGGATCATTATTTCATCATCTAACAAACCATTTACATGGGTGTAGTTAACCAACACAGTACATAATATACCATTATGTAGAATAAAATGCAGTTTCACAAATGTTCAGTAGTGACTGTCATTTAAACCATGACCCTTGATCTTGAACCAGACAAGGAAGAGTATGGACCAGAGAGGATGGGCTTTATTTATTTATTCATTCAAAGTTCTGTATTTGAGTTCTGAAATTCCCCAGTGAAACTATGCATTCTTACAAGATTTTTTTCCTCCTAATTCCAACCTGTATCCTTACATAAGGATATGATTTAAATTGTACTTGAGGATTTGACCTTAAGTTAGGTTCCTTCCTGCTTACACATCACCAATAGCAAAGATTCTGAAATCATTTTTAGTGTTACTTTATTTATAACTCCAAAAAATTGGCAAGGGAATGCATAACACAGATTATAAACTCCACAGGGCAAGAAATCCAGTGCTAGAGTCTTAATTTTATACGTATCTTGTCTTAATTACTGCACTGATATTCTGGTGGAACTCTGCTATATTTAAAGTGCGGTCTTAAGGTCTTGACCACATTATTTCATAGTCTGTTATGCCAGGTAAGGAACCTCAGCAGTCATAGGTGGGCTGAAAGTTTGCTATGACTCTAGCTGCAGATTACAACATCTAGTCTTGACTGGACAGGTATGGGGTTCCAAATAAATCCCCAGTGGAATACAATGAAAATAGCTTTTTAATGCACAAACTTAAATTTTCTTACATGCACCCAGGGTCCCTCCTCTGCCAATTGCCAAGTCAGGGGGGAAAGGGGAGCCCCCCAGCACGCTCCCCAGCAGACCCGGAAGTGGACTGGAAATAGTTCCAGTCCACTTCTGAGTTCGTCACCAAGCACGGGGGGGCCCCCCACCCCGTTCTCCTATGGGACGCTCCATCAACTCCTCCATCACAGCATTCACAAGCCATGCCTGGTATCTCGAGGTATGTAGAAAAACATTTAAAGCTGTGTCTATACCTAAATTGCTGATTTTTCTGAATCAGCATTGAATCTTCAGATTTGTTTGAATTGAATCAGGGACAGTGATCCGAATCTATGCATCGAATCACTGTCCCCGATTTGAGCTGAATAGGGCGTGTTTCGCACACCTCTAATCTTCACCTGTACTTCTCTAACATTTTTTTTCTAGAACAGATGTTCCTAGATTTTCACTTTTAGTCCTAAACTATCTCTTTCCTCCCATATGCCCTTTAGGCCTTGATTCAAAACTCAGTAAAGTCAGTAGAAATAATCTTCTTGACATCATTGGGCTGTGGTTAAAACCTATAGTGAGTAAATACAGAACTCTGGCTTTATAGCAATTAAAAAAAAAAAAATAAAAACATTTCTTTTGTTCCTTTTTTTCCTTTTTTTTTTTTTTAAAAGATGGAGAACTATGGGTAACAGTGGAAAAAATGCTTCGAAAGTTATCAGTCCAACACTAAATCTGCAATGGTCACAGAGAGAGAACACTAAGTCTGGTTGTTGTGATGACCAGCGTGGGCCTAAGCACCCTTCACTTGTGCCCTGAATGCATGCCCCTTTGTTCTCTGTGTATGGAGAGACTGACCAGGGTACTGTAGAACATGGTTAATGGGTCCTTACATGTGTGCCCAAGCTGTCTTGTGCATACATAGAGTAGATGCAGGTATATGGGCCTTTCCTCCTAGTAGCACTCCTGGGCATAGTGTAAATCTTCTCATGACTACATAAAAAGGACTGTGTAAAAGGAAGTCTCTGAAGCCTGAACTATAGATTGTACTTGGTAGAAGCGTCTCCTACTGGCTTTTCATACTCTCAAATCAGCATTTTCTTTGAAATGCAATATGTATAGCGATGTAGTGTATACCAAGAAGTCAATAATGCTATTGCTAGCAAACACCTAGGACAAACTTACAATTGATGAATCATAATACGTTGTATTGGTTCTTATTAGAAAGACAGTTTGGGTGTTTATAGATCAAAAACTAACTTTTCTGGTTTTATTTAGTGGTTTCCTGTTCTTCAGTTTTCAATACCAAGTGTTTTAAAGATTGTTTTTCCATTAAAAGAAATCTACATGTGCAGGCTAGTATTCATGTAACCATCAGCTAAAATATTATGTATGTTCAATTTAAATGTGGACACTGCACTGAGCAAGCAAAGAGTTTCAGTGTATACTTTTAAGTACTCTGGTGTTTAAAGTGCAATCTGAAGTGCATTGATATTAAAATCCGGCTCTATACTAATCTAATGGAACAAAACTTTTAAGAAGCTGGTATAAATAGAGCATGGAAAGCTTTTTTAAAAAAAATATTAAAATTAATTCCTAAGGGAAATATCTGATATATTTTCTTCTAAAATTATAGCAACAAATTAAAAAGAAGAAGAAAAAAACTGAAGATTGTGGGTCTTAGTACTTGTACTTTTTGCTTTATTCTTATATTATAAAAGTAATGCAAGTGGTAGTTTGAAGCAACTGTCATTTATGTCATTCCCAATCTGACACACATTTTTAAAATGATCTGTAATATAAATGATTGTACTGAAAATTATTTGTTTCCTTGTTTCAGATATCAGTGGTTTCATTTACAATACTTCCTTTATTCTTCTTTTGAATAAACCAATTTCTTCATATAAGTAGCAATAAAAATCTTAACCTCTAAAAAAAAAAAAAAAAACCCAATTTGTACAAAATATTAAAAGCTTAGTTCATAAATTTAGGTTTTTACCAGTTTTTGGTTTCACTTTGATAAATAAATAGATCATCTAAGATTCAATAGGCCAATTGCAGCATATAATAGCTATTCAGAGGCAATTAAACTGCCTTTTTTCATGCCAGCATGTGAGCGCGCCCTTTCACAACCTTCAACTTGATTCGTGGTGATTCAAAATTAACTTAAAAGTCTTGTTTGCTGACAGCTTAAAGCTTAATTGACTGAAAGCCAAATAGAGTGTGTTCTGTATTCAGCACTAGGGCTATTGATAAAGCCATGTGTAAATTGTGCATGTTGAAAGACAGCGATTGGGCCTCCTGTTCTCGTATTAGCCCACAACTTAGCATTGCTGCACAGTCAGGGTTGCTTTGTCAAGTCTTTTATCACACCAGGTTAAGCCTCTCAGGAGTTCCTTCAGCATCGGCAGTCTAGTATTGAGCTTCTGCATTACTGTAGGGCCTGCTATAATTCTGATACGGATTTGTGATTTCCTTGGTGGTAGTTTTCTATTGCTGTTGCTCCTAAACAAATATATTGGTAACATTTAAAGAATTTTTTTTTAGTGTTTTTTCATTAAGCCTAGTTCTAATGAAGGTGAAAATACTCTTAAACCAGAAAATGAGAAGCATCTGTATTGATCAGACTGATGTAAGAGATTAAACTGGAGGTTGATTGTACATTATTTTGAATCAAATAGGTGTGCATGTGAAAGACTACTGCTCGAGAATCAAGAAGTTACTTAAAATTAATTCTAATATTTGAATATTAGAATATTTATGATGTCATACTAGCCATCAATAATTAAAATTACTATTACATACATCTCTTACAAAGCTCTTTTTTCGGCCCAACCATTGTTGTAAAAAACTTTTCATGCTTCAATATAGCAAGTTAGGTTCTAATAAGCACAGGTACATTATTTTAATATTTCCATATTTGTGCTATAAAACCAGGTGTGTAGTATGCCACAGAATTGCATGTATAGTATCCATTAATTATTGGGATTTGAAATTGCACATTCATACTCCTGTAGCTCTGACTGGAAATTGTAGGTGCACAGCCTCTGGGAGAAGCTTAGAATTATACTAGTAAGTTTGCACCTTTATACGTTACGTTAGGAAACCAGTTAATTTCCACTGAAGCTATGCACTTATCTCAGGCATCCTTCTTTTTGTTAAATTGCTAATCCTGAGAATCATCTGAAGACACTAGCGCTATATTTTCCAGTGATGGTATTCACTGTTACCTTCTCTTTTTCTGTGTTACATTTTATAAAGTAAGTTGGCACCTTGCCTTTTACTTTTTCAGTTTTTGATTTGTGTTAGTTAACTAACTCTCTCTCTTCACAGAGCCTCTTACAAGCACTATAGCAATGCACACAAATGAATATTAGGTAGATCATTCTTTCTCAGGATTTCACTGTCCATAGGATTTTAAAATGTGTGTCTAATGAACAGAATTATAGCAGAATAGTCTGTGAGGATGAATTTTTATTATGCGAATGCAGATACTTTTTTAAGGAAGATTTTAATAGTAATATATGACAATAAGGCATTCTTGTGGGGCTTCATATGTCTGGATTATATAAAGACTCTTGAAAGCGTTCATTCTGCTGTAAATTTTTTACATTTTTGTTCACTTTAAAAGTGAATTTTAGTTTCTAAAAGGCATAGGGCTTAGATTTTGATATTACTATATCTCTTATTGATTTCCTTGCAAATCGTGGCTATCTAATTTTACCTGCCTTCCTATTGATTTCCGATAGGAACACAGTCTGTTCATAAAGTATCAGGCTAAGTTGCAACTCCGTTTCAAAATGACTGTAATTTAAAATAGTTTGTTACTCTTACATTTCTTTTCAATAAAATAGGAATCATGCTTCAAAATGTAAAATCTAGATTCGTACTAGTTTTATTGAGGTTTTACCTATGCCCACAGAGATTTGATACGCAAGAATGAATTGCTTTTATTGATCAGTCTTTTTTATTAACAGTTAATCTAAGATATCTTTAAAAACATTTAGAGAAACATCTTCATTTCATTTTTGATTGTATAGCTATTATTTACATGCAAACTAATGGCTTGCCTTTCAGACACAAAAATAGTGGACAATGTGACAAACTGTTTTGTAATACTTTCTTTTAGCGTTTCAGGGATTGATATTTTACCTTTTAATGTAATCGACTTGTATTCAGATTGTCTGCATTGTCATTAATTTATAATGCCTAGCATAGTAAAAAAAAAAAAAAAATCTGCTGGAAGTGTACAAGATACTATTTGTGCAATTTGCACATTTAAAAAAATTGTATAACATATATGTGAAATATGTTCATATTATCTAGATGTATATTTTTCATAAATAGCTGTCTTTCTTCAATATTGCTATTTGCCAGAATTTTCCTCTCTCCTGTAGCATTATTTTTATGACTAAATATTTCAATTTATTGCATCTGAGGGAGCATAAAATGGATGAAGAAGATTCTCTTTCTGATGCAGAGCTTAGAGCAGTGAAAAAATAGTCCAGGACAAAATGGATTCTCTGTAGTGTAGATGGGGAATATAGGCCACTTTTTAAAAAACTGAAATAGAATTTGATCATACTTATGATAATGAACATGTATTCAGAATATCTGAATGTTCTTTATAATACTCATGAGTTAGAAATTAGTTTTATTCTAACCAAATTCTGTTGAAGGATAATACTTGGCATATGCGTTTTGTTTGTATATGACTGTTATGTAACTGATAATAATGAAAAAGTATAGATTTCTAACAAATTATTGAAACATACTGTGAAATATATAAAATATTCAATTTTGTACAAAATCTAATCTAGCAGCTGAAATTATAAGATCAAGAATACTGTAAATATGTGGATAATTTCTGCATCTGTATAATTTAAAAATTCATTGTGAAACAAACAAGTATCAGCATAATGAAATTAATTTGTTCACCTCAAATACAATTTTCTAAGGTACTTAGCTTTTAATAGAACTTTGTTAAAATAATTTTAATTATCACTTAGTTAACTTTAGAGATCAGACATACATTTCAAGGCACAGCATTTAATTTGTGGTCCTGATTTTTACTGAATAGGGAATTGCCACAGCATATGGAGAAAATACCTGACTGTAACAGCAGAATTTTACAGTAACATAGAAGAAATTAGTTTATGATTCACATCATATTTTCACATTCTAATACAACAATAAAAATTCAATGCAGTGTTCCCTATAGCAAAGCAGGTAGCAGAGTGAGTCTTACTAGAAATCCATGTATATAGATTAATGTACTTATTACAATCTCATCTATCTTAAATCTAGAGTCAGAAGTAAACTCTGAGTAGCCAGTGCTAAGAGTGACTACCTTTTCTGAGACAAAATATTAAACAAATTCAACAAATCCTACATGTATGACTAAATGTAAAACATTCTTATTTTGGCTAGATGCCATGAAATGAGCTCATTGCAACCATTATCAAGAACCCGGAATACATTGTGCATTAAGTGATACAAAGATGTTTGGAGGTGTGCTCTAACAAGGCAGTGCCTTGTTAAAGAAAATGGTATAAACATCCTTAAGTGCTAATGAGCACATGGTAGCCTATACTAATACTTTAGTAGATGTTGAACAAGTTTAGATGTTAAGCTTTTTAGGAAGAATGAATGATGGCTAATGATTATTTAATGACAGATCTCTGGACTGAAAGGCACTTAGCACTCAAAGTGTACTGCAAAGCCTATTTCTCAAGCTTCAGACAGGTTTATTTGGTCTCACCTTGAATAGAACAGTGCTGTATTGATTTCATTGGTGTGGATTTAAACACACTATAGGTTTAGAATAGCACTACTATGCAGCAGAAAGCCAGGCTCTTAACCCTTATGCTGACTGTTAGATGCTCTGAAATGTTTTTGTTACAAATGAGTTTGAATGTGCAGTTGTTTGAGATTTTATTAACAATTTTTTTACTTCACTATTTCAACATTTGTTGCAAAATGAACTGTAATTTAACTACCTACATCAAGTTTTCCATAATGGATAATATGACGTGAGTTCAGTTAAAACATAAGGATTTGCAGGTGGGTTCTAGTTTTAGTTTTTATCATGTTTTGTAGATAAAGTTAGTCCTGTGCTGTTAGAGTGACTATCCTTCAAATGAAAGGTTTTTAACTGAGGTATTCTCTGTTCATTTTTGGAGTGCTCTTAATAAATGTAAATGATCATGTGATCTTTTTTCAGAAAAGAATATGCTTGGAGGTTCAGGTTAATATTCTATTTTGCCATAAAATAAATTTTAACATTCTTGGCTGTGTTCTAGCTGCTATATAAGGACCGTATTGATATCTCACTTCTTAGAGCCTCAAGAAGGGTAGACATGTTATTTAAAACATTCTGTACTAAATGCTACAAATTCGTGTATTGTATTTTATGTAAATGACTATATTTGTTAACTAGAGAGTGTTTCGTGTCCAAAAGGATCTCGCTATTTTTGTTTATACTTTTAAATATTGTGTTTTTTTAAAAATGTTTACATGGTTGAAATTAAAATGAAATATTTTTTCAGCATTATAATACTCCCTTATCCCAGCTTAAAAAGTATCATGTAGGACAAAGAAGCATGCTGTAACACTTCCCTTTGGGGGAAAACAAATATAATACTGATGTGATAATACAACTAACATTTCACACATGCTCGTCTAAATTGAAATTTTAAATGATGCTGAGTACTTTTAAAGGTCCCTGGCATACAGACTTTTCTTCTATAGTTTGCACACCATAACAGTGGAAATCATAGAAATCTGTCCAGGAATTTAGTGAAAAATGCAGTGACGGATTTTTCTCTCACCCACTTAAAAAATTTTGCTGGACTTTTAGTTCTGCTTGTCCTCCTCTAATATTTTGTATGGTAAATATTATTATAAAATGTAAATGAAATCATTCAATAATACTAATTAAGTTATAACATTGAAATGTCAATTTTTTTTTGTTGGAGAAGTTATATATAACTCTCCAAATCCTGAAAGTGCTCCATAGGAGTCCTAGACAATATTAAATGACAACATTATAAGTTACTTTTCCAGTCTTCATAGTTCAGGTCAACAGGCAGTTTATAAAGAGTATAAAGACTGTTTAATAGCTAAGCACATCACCTTGTAGTTGGTGAATTAAATTACTGTATGAGAACCATGTTTTTTATTTTTTTATTTTCACTGATTTTTTTTAAATGCAACACAAATAAAAAAAAAGGTATACATACTTACCTACATACATCAGCTGAACATGTCAACCCAAACTATTTACATATGTCATTAAAAATAGTTAAGGTGAAAGGAAAAAAAGGACAAGGGAAGAAGGGGGATAGAAAAAAAGAGAAGTATACAAGGAGTAATAATTTAGTTACCAAAATATTCTGAGAAGTCTTTCCAAATTGCACCCAACTTTCTGAAGCTGTTGAGCCTGCTAAACATGACTCCATAAACACCAGCTGCACCATCTCATTGTACCAGATTTTGATATTTAGAGATGTTATCCTTTTCTAAATGCAGTTATATAAACCTGTGTCACTAATAAAGTGACGCAGGAATAATAAAGCCCACTGTAAGAGTGAAATCTAGCAAGGTTTCAGTTTGAATTCCTTGGGTACATACCCAAGAGCACACGTTTGTCAAAGGTATTAGTACTGTGTTCAAAACCCTGTTAATTCTAGTTATAATTTCTTTCCGAAAAGCATTGACCGATAGGGCATGACCAAAACATGACCAAGCATTGCCTGCAATGTAGTATACTGCCAATATGTATCTACTGGCAGTATATTTAAATATTTTAAGTTTAGAGGGAGTCAAGTGCACAAATATTGCGGTTTAAAAAGTAAGTTATTTTAACCAGTTTTCTGTCATCTGGATACCTATGTCTTCATTCCATTTCAGTTTTAAATAGTCTATATTGTCTGTTATGTGACATTTATATATTCATAGAGTGTGTAACGCCCATGTTTAAGTCCCAGACTCTACTTCACTCAGCCAGCCAGGTTTGGGAGTGCTATATTAAGCATGTTAAGGTTTTTCTAAAGAGGAAACACTTCATATTGACTCCAACTTTAAGAGGACTGGCATTGATTTTTCTCCTATGACAGTTCAATCCAGTCTTCTAAAGTAGGAGAAGGAAAGAATGAAGAAGTCTGTTAATTGGAAGCAGAGGAGGAGACTCCTTCAGTGACGATCAAGAAAAATAGTGATTTGCACGTTTAAAGGTTTAACTTGTTTCCTGGATCATGAGATTTTAAACAAATGTGATATCAAGACATACCAAGTACATGTATTTGTACTAAATATATGTTTCAGATAACTATGGGCACATTGGGCAGCACTGAAAATGTTAAACAATGCTTTCATGTAAATGTTAAGCTTCAGAGACAGCAACCACTGAGCATTTTCTCTCTCTTCCACTGTGTTGCTGTCAGACTTCCACATCAAGACAGAGCTGTCTTAAATGGTTTTAAAATAACTTTTAAAAAATCACTTCGGTTCTGCAGAATAACCAATTCCATATTATCTCTCCCCTTCAACAGTCCCTCACAATTGAGACTTCTACATGAGCACAAAAGAGGTCCAGTTACACCAAGTAAATAATTAGCCAGGCCATTGAAGTCCGGGGAATCATCTAAAAGTTTTTTGTTTTTTTTTAAATTAAAAACATCATCATTGCAGTGTGGTGATTTTTTTTCAAGTCTCCAAGACTTTTTTTTTCCCTTGCTACTTGTCACGTATCCAGCATATACGTGTGTGTGTGTGTGTGTGTGTGTGTGTACACACATGTATGTATGTGTATATACATATATAGGTTAAATATAAGAAATAGAGCATATGCAGAGTCATATGTATACATGCACATGTGTGCATATGCATCCAGTATTATATTTGTATACATTTATTAACTTATGTACCTAGATTATTTTTCACTACTTACAAAAAAAAAAGTGTGCATCCAGTGCTCACTTGGCAGCTCAGCACGCTGTTGGTTTCACTGACCTTGCTAGCTTTACTGGGGTGATATTTTTACAGGGTGAATGGAAGAAATGCAAAAGAACATTATTCAATAT
This sequence comes from Gavialis gangeticus, assembly GCF_001723915.1. Lineage (NCBI taxonomy): Eukaryota > Metazoa > Chordata > Crocodylia > Gavialidae > Gavialis > Gavialis gangeticus. The sequence goes on along the minus strand of NW_017729024.1, from coordinate 182,589,481 downwards.
TTGACTCAAAGAGGTTTTTTTCCTTTAACATTAAAACCGTACATCTTTTTCTCTAAAAACGGTATGCTATTTCTCAAACAGAATTTAAATGGTATGAAGGCATTTAAGAATTTATCCCAGGAGGTGTATTACTGGAAAGTCACTAAGTAGCTTTACATTGGCTTATACTGTGCCAGGTGTTCTCAAGTGTCCGTAGAGACAGAATTACAATTAATATGCATTGGACCGTATTTCTCAACTGTAACAGTTGTTTTTGTGTCAGAATATGAAGTTAATGTTGCAGTGTTTTGTAAATGAATATAGTCAAAAAAGAATAGGTTATCTCCATGCTTAAAATTCGCTTTGCTGCATGCTGTTAGGATTCTATTCTAGCCAGTAGCTGGTACGCAGCAGAAAAGATTCAGTGAAATGGAAGCTGTAAGCATTGATGTTATTTGGCCAAATTTACCCTGGTGTAACTCCATTGAGACTGTAACGCCACAATCAATGGACAAGTGTAATATGAACTACAAGGATTTCAAAGTAGTATTTTATCTCCATTATTAGAGGGAACCCATAACTTATTTTTAGGAGTAAATCACATCCAGTATTATGGATTATCAAGCAATGTTTATTCAGATACCCATGTATAAGTGAACTATATAGCTTATGACTTGCAGATACTGAGAAAAAACTCCTTCCCTCTGTGGTGATTAAGATTATTCTTTTAAAGTTTCAGTTGGTTTGAATGTAACTAACTTAATTTAGAAACGGATGGAATATTCAGAGCCAACCTTAAAGAATATTAGCTACACTACTACTCACTTGGCAGTACTCACTTATATTGTACAACATTCTATTGTACAATAGAAAAATAAGTGGATTGATGAACTTTCAAATACTTACCCATAAATAGTTATGTGGGCTACTTTATTCATGACTGGTTCATCACTGAAAGAAAAAAATCACAAATCTCATAAGGCTAAGTGAAGTAAATTACAATGGTAGTGTTGGAGTGAGTTAGCTGTGATGATTCAGGAATTATGTGAGCAACAAGGATTTTCTTGGGGCACAGTATCTTTTATTGAACCAACCACATGGTTGGGATAAAGTTAGACAAGCTTTTAGATGCAATGCATAATACCTTTCTTCTCACTTACAGCTGGTATTATCTTATTCCTTTTCTAACTGCTTCTTTCAGCGATTTTTTTCCAGAACTGGTTTATTTGAAACTTTTATTCCTTCATAAACTTTGAGAAGCATTTATCTATTGTAGGTAATATTACTTCTTCTGGTTTGTATAGTGTAGGAATTAATTGCCTAGGAAAAGTTTCAAGATGACATTTGGCTCTGTATTATGAGTTCTGACCCATTTAAAATGCGGGATGTTAATTATCCCATAACTTTATTTACAATATAAATAGAAAACTGAAGGCTGTCTGAAATGATTCACTTTAGAAAGCTTACTAGAAATGTGTTTGGTTAATTTGTGTTTGGAAGAAAATACTTCTATTTTTGCAGGGGGAAGGAGTATTTAAATTACTTGGGTTAAACACTTATGTAAATGTTTCTTACCTGGGTTTGAAAATTCATATTTTTTGCAGTTGTTTAGCAGCTATAGACTATACTTTCATCCCACATGAATGTAAACTGATCCTATTTCTTCAGAATAGTTATTACACCTTCAATTTATAAGGCTCTCAGTCTTTAAAAGACTACCTCCAAGATTTCAGATTCATAAACTGTTTCAGTAGTTGTTGCTTCTTTTCTAATACATGTCAATACTATGTTGTACCTTCATATGCCTGCCTTAGAGAGGAGAGACTGAAAGAGACAAAGTAATCAGGTCATAGCAAAGAAGAAAATTTTGTCTTCTAGTTGTTCGTGAAATAATCTCAAACCATTTCCTGAGAATATTCTGCCGGTAAGTTTTTTTTGTTTTTTTGTTTTTTTTTTCCCCTGTATGGACAGGGTCTGTTTTTTTGAACCAAGTCTAAATGACCCAGTTCTGTACTTCTGTACTCAAGTATTGTGATAGTTGGTGCTGCTCAGATATTTAATTATGCTACATGAACAGCAGCAGAAAAGAGGGCTTTTATTTATTTATTTACTTATTCACTGTATTTATTTATTGTTATGGTACTAGATTGAGATGCAGGATATATGGGATCCATTTCTAGCTGTGCCACTTACTACTTCTGTGACCTTAGACATTTCATCATTCTAAGCCACAATTATATATCACACTGTATAATATACTCAGAGTTGAAATCCCTTTCTCTCTTAGAAATTGCAAGGTATACTATGGAAAGCAAGATATTTGTTGCTGTCCTCCAGTGAGGATTTACAGATGTTGAACATATAGATGTATAAACATCTATACATCTATTATATTCAAATGTGTAGTATTATACCATATTTTCTTGCATACAGCACACCCTCAAATAAAACATGCACTTTGCTTTGCAAAGGCAAAATGCAGGGAAAAAAGGATTTGTTCCAGTCATGGTCAACTGTGTGACATTAGTGTCTAGTAAATGTGCCAGACTGTATTCTGTGATACTACCCTTCCTGGACACAGTTACCAGGAGGACTTACTCTGTGACACATGGTTTGGCCCCAGACCTTTGCTAAGGCCAGTAACAAGACCCTCACTTCTTTAGTGCAAGTAGTTCCTTGTACAAGTGCCTGTAAATAAACAATTGTTTCCACATCACAAGCCTCATCAAAATTTTGGTGAGCTCACTTTCTGTTTAGTGCCCAGCCAATAGCTAAGGCTGTTAGAGGGTTAACACAGGATTCCTCCCCATCAGTTCACCAAGCAGACACAAGTAGGAGCCATCTTGGCATCTGTATAGCTTGCACAGCATATCCAGGAATGCTCCTTTTCAAGTGAAAAAAACAGGTTCCCCACTTAAAACAAGCACACCAATTTTGAGGGTCTGAATTTGGGGGGAACCAGACTATACTGTATGTCAGAAAACATGGGGGGGGGGTCTGTGTGTGTGTGTGTGTGTGTGTGTGTGTGTGAATATATCTACAATATACCATTGTATGGTCCACAGAATTGTTATATAGCTTCTTTCTGTAATTATATCACTTGATGGAGCACAGCTGGAAAACATACATGGCACTCTACACCAAAAGAAGCAAACCCCCTGTGATCAGAATCCAGTAGGTTAGCAATATATGTTTTCATGGTGTACTCTTACAGTAATAAATTGCCCTGGCTTCTACTTCTTCAAGGTTTTAATACCCAATACAATAACAGAGTACCATCAATATATGCCTAATAGCAGATATAAAGTATCTGGTAGTAGTCCATCTCTCATAAAACCGCCTTTAGCCTTAATTCAAATCCATTGATTCCTATTCCAGTTAAACCTGAAGAACTTAATATGTCTTTTAATCCTTTTATTGTAAGCTAGGATAAAATTAATTTTACCCAAGAACTGTGCAAAGCCAATTAACATGATCTTTAGAGTTATTTAGTAAAGTGCTTCAAACTGTTAAATTTATCTTGACCTCATGGTTGCACTCTCTGACTGCTTTTTAAACGAAGTAATCAATATCTCACAGCCTTTTAAACAGTTTAAACTTCTGGAATATTTTTTCTGTTTTTTATTTAAGTAGTTTAGGAAAATGTTTACTCATAGTAAGGTATTCATATAAATATTTCCTCTAAATGAGTATAGAATTATAGAATCATAGAGTCTTGTTTTAGGTTTCAAAAGATTTTATGCTTTGAATTCGATTGTGTTCTGTTTTGTTTTGTTTTGTGTCTTGCTAAATTTAGGTAAATAATTAAGAAATATGTCATTTTCATTTGTGTGTAACACAAAGTATGTTATCTTTAAAGCTTAAAATATAGAACATTTTCTCCTTTCACCAGTGTAGCTTCTGTTTTCCACATAGGGCTATTTGAGGTTATTAATTTTCTTACTGTGATAGGGTGATCAACCGTCCTGTCAAGAAAATGGATCTCTGTGTCACCCTTTAGCATGATTAAATGGAGGTACGTTGCTGTGAGAAAATACCAAATTTTCATGAGACAAATGAAACTGTAGAAAGGACTACTTTTATAGACATTATTTCATTTTAAAATCTCCCATTTGGCTGTCAGTTTATTTGTAGGAAATCATTACAATTAATTGTATGTTCCTGCTAATAATTCAAGGAAAATAAAGGCAAAAACAATTGCTCACTCAGTGATTTTCTTTCTCTCTTCCTTTTTGAAGGGGCAGAAAAACACTGTACTACAGTGATAAGCAGGTTGAGTAACAGTTAACTCTGTTACGTAGAGAAGCTAATAAGATGCTCAATATTTTTTTCTCCACTCTTTTTGGTCACAGCAGCTGTTGCTTTGTTAAAATACAGCCACAATCCTGAGATCTAGATGCTCTTGAGAATGATGACACCAAGTTGTGAGAATTGCTGAGATTTAAACTCCTATATGCTTAATACGTAGGTCATGTATGCCATTGTCAAGCAATGAATTTTCTTAGTAATCTATATATGAATTATGGGATAGATGCACCATAGCGTCATTTTTAAAATATGACAACCAGGCGCGGGATAGTTAATTTTACCTTCAGAATGTTGATGTTTGAAATCGGCACTTGTTAGTACGTAACTTGTGGTTTATAGAAGAAATTTGACAGGTTTATTGGATTAGGGGCATGATTTTAAGGATATTTTAAAACATATCTTCCATGTTACTTGAAAGGGTTAACTTGATATTGCTGTAATCAAACAAAGGAAGAACAACAAGGGGGGTTGGGAGCTGGGGGAAGTTCACCAAGTGCCCCTGTTGTTTAATTTCCTACTGGAAGCAGCACATGTGTTTTTTCTTTCTTTCTTTCTTTCTTTCTTTCTTTTCTTTAAGCAGTAGCCATTGCAGAGGCTGAGCGGCTGGGGTCAATGCCTTGCCTATTGATCAGTATCCCTGCAGTCCCCTGCTCCAGCATCTGCTTCATTGGCTTCTTTCAGTGCCTGCTTCAGTACATTAGAATAGAAATCCATAACCAGAGCTGTGCTCATCCAAGCAGGGGAAGAAACTAAATTAAATGGTATAAAACAATCTTGGATCAGGAGTTTGTGCCAATTCATCTTGATCTAAGATGTCACACCGGGCTCTCTGTCTGAGCACCTGGGCTAGAGGCAGCCATAGTGAAAATAGATGGAGCTGCGATCATTCATTTGTCAGCTAAGGAGCACGGCAGCGGTTAGCAATTCCCTTCTGCAGAGGTCAGCTGACAGAACAATCAGTGCAACTGCAGAATAGAGCTTTCCTTTGAACTATTGTTATGGAGCATGCTTCTTGCTGGGATTGGGGGAGGGAAGCATGGTTTGCTTCCTGTTTCAAGTATGCTATATAAAGTGAACATCCATTATAGCAAATAAAACTCAGGTACTGCTTGTGCGTTGTGTAGCAGTAATTGTATAGTTTATATCTTAGTATGCTCACTATTTGTATGTGTGCACACGTGCATATAATACACACACATACATGCGTATATGCATATGTGGAGTGAGCGATCAAGAGTCTAGTGAGTTATTAACTATTAAAAGGGTTAAAGATAGTTTTGTTTATACTCTGTTTTCATCCTCCTTACTGGAATGGCAGTAGCTCTTCTCCTTCTCCCTCCCCCCATCACAGTTACATTTTTAAACTTTTTGTTTCTCTGATTGACATACCTTCGCAACAACCACATCCCAATCTAAACTGCAATACTTGTCTTATACAGATTCTAATACTTAAGGGGGGCTTATTGTTTAGTTTTGTTTTCTTTTTTTTAAAGTACCACTTCTTTTTCTATTACCACAATAATATGAAATTCACTAGAAACTAATTCATACCTTGTTACTCTGCAAAAGCAATATTTCTCACAAAATACCAGGGGTGTCTTACAACTTTTTAACAAAGATTTAACAACAGGCTATTGTAGGAAGGATTAAGACTTCGTTATGTGTGCAAACTGTATGGCCATGCATTTTCTAGTGTGCCTGAGCAAAGGGATGTGTCATTGCGGTTGCAAACTCCTTCCTGCTGCCAATTCTGTCCATGGCTGACTGGGACACAGGGTAATCCAGAGCTGGTCATATCCCGCCTCATCTGGGGGCAGTGACTGCATGGGGTGCTAGGCTTAGCAGGGGACAGGAGCCGCAGGCAGGTTTCCTCATTTTACATCTTCTCCCTGCTTTGCTACCTCCCCATGTCCACTCTGCTGCTGTTGCTGTCCCCACCTGCCCTAAGGCTCGCACCTTGCCCCAGCTGTGGGCTGCAGGGGAGTAGCTATATAGGAAGCTAGACTTAAGTGGGGACAGAAGTGGTGGCATACATGTTCTTCCTCTAGCCAGTGAGGGACGTGAAAGGGGGCAAAGAGCAGGCACAGGGAGGAGGAACCCACATACCGCTGCCACTGTCCCCAGATGAACCTGGCTTTCCATACAACTGCTCTCCACAGCCTCCAGATAGAGCAGGGCAGGATCAGCTCTGAGGTTCCCCCTCCCACGCCCAGGTCAGCCAGGGGCAGCAGCAGCAGTGAAAGGGCCTGCTCCCTCGTGCCCTTCATCAGTCCAGGGGCTCCAGGTGTGCATCTCTCGCATATCTCCCCATGGTCTTAGAGGTAGTGTGCTGCACCCTCCTTTAGGAAATCCTGGATCTGCCCATGGCTATGAATTATTATCAGTAAAACTAAGTCATGATCAAATATATGGCTGCAGTACAATTTATGTTGCAGTCTCCTTGTTTTTTTAGATTTGTTCTTTTTTTTTCTCAATAAATCACAAATCTTTGTCATTTGCAGTGCTTAGAATTAACAGAAAAAGTAATTTGGGATGTGTTAGATTAATAAATTAACAGGTCTATATTGCAATGAGGATTTTCTCTTGATTTTTTTTTTTTTAATTTACTTGTTAAGATACTGTAATTTGCATCACGACACAAGTTTGTATTTGTTTTGTGTAATTCTGTGTACTGATACTGTTTGTTAAAACTAATAATTAGAGGGTGTCAGTAGCATGAAGATGCCAGTAGTATTCTTCTTACTGGAAAGAGAGAAATTGTTCTTTTTCCCTCCACCCCCATCATAGTTACATTTTAAAACTTTTTGTTTCTTTGTTTGACACAGCTTCACAACAACATCCTGATCTGAACTGGGATAGTTATCTTATGCAAATTCTAATACTTAAGGGTTTTTCATTCGTTACAATGAAAAATGTATGGTTTTAAAAGTGTCTGTTTAAAATTTGCATACAATTTCTGTGAAGATAAAAACTTATTTGTCTTAAAACGCTTGTTTAAACAAGAATCCAGTTCAGAATTCACTTTCTGAAAATTATGATTTAATAACTGTATAATTCTTTGTACATTTCTTTTTTTCCAATGACCAAACTTGCAGGAACTCTGAAAATGGAACAGTTTTTCTCGTGAGGGGTTACTTTGTTTGTGAAAGTTGCACAGCGAACTGCAGCAAGAGGGAGAGTTACTTAGACTTCCAGCCTGGACCGAGCTCTTAAAAATTGTCTGATTTTATATCTTCTTGTGGAGTGATCCTCTGAAGTTGAATGATGGTGTCTTTTTTTTTTTCTTCTCATTTGATTTTCAGTATATGTATGACCATTTTTAATTCCTCTCCATGTTCCTAGCTGTAGATCTTCCAGTGATGGAAATAACTTTTTTAATCCTTCTAAACGTACAAATTTCAGTTGAAGTGGCCTTTGCTTCCTAAGCTGTCATCCCTGATGTTCCTTACTTTTTGTTGTAGGTTGTCTGTCTAGCCTCCCACAAATTAAAAAGATATCTACATCATATGAAGAGAGACGGAAGCAAGCTACTGCTATTGTCTTGCTAGGAGTAATCGGAGCAGAATTTGGAGCTGAAATAGAACCTCCAAAGTTACTGACCAGACCACGTAGTTCCAGTCAGATTCCTGAAGGGTTTGGTTTAACCAGTGGTGGATCAAATTATTCCTTGGCAAGGCATACCTGTAAGTACTTTAAGCCCTGGGCTCTGAATATTTATCACACTTTACCTGTTTACATTTTTTGTTTCTTTGTTTCAATACACTCTGCTACTAATTTCATGTATGGAGAGTAGAGTAAAAGGAGAAAAGTATTAAACCTTGGGCTACTTAACACATCAAGATGAGGTAACCAGAAAATGAATACTGAAATGTATACCTGAATAAGATGTAAGTTTTTGAATATATGGTGGCATTCTCAAAAGTACCTGTGAAATTAGACTCCTACCTCTCATTGAAAACAAATAAAAGTACAGTAAAATCTGTGTTAACCGGCACTTTATTACCTGGAAAACTATTAACTGGCACCCAAGTGATGCGGCAAAAGCAAAACCGGAAGTACCACTTCCAAGGGACTTCCTGTTTCGCCGTCGCGAGCTGAGTTTTTCTTTCCACTTTTTCGGCCCATGGCCCAGGGCAAAGCAGTCTGCGTGGGGGGGAAAGAGCAGCCTGCGCGGGGCGCTCCTCCTTGTCCCCTGGCACACTGACACCGGGGAGTGCACCAGACGGTGCACATTTGATTAACTGGAATATTTGATTAACTGGCATCCCCCATTCCTGGGGGATGCCAGATAACAGAGCTTTTACTGTACTTAAAACAAAGACTTTCAATGAGAAACCATTAGACATTTCTACTTTTAGACTAAATAATCTAGATTTTTAAGCATCCATTTGTTTCTGCTTTGTTTTTCTTTCCTGCAAAATATTTTTGTCGTCTTAGAAAAAGTGCTAGGTTGGAGACTAGAAGACCATAAAATCTAGTCCTACCTCTCTGACTTAGTGGGCAGTCTACACATGATGCTTCATCGCCGTAGTAATGCACTACGGTGATTGTAACATCCGTGGGCAAAAACCATGATGCTGCTGCTATGCCACTGTAGCAGTGGGCTCCTTTGGTGTAGCATGTTGCTATGGCAACGTAGCAGCTAAAAATAACCGTGCACCGCTGGCGTGGTGTAGTATGGGCTGTTACTGCACCATCATTTAGTACTTCCAAAAGGCGCCGTAGGGGTACGTGTAGACATGCCCACTGAGCTTTAATTTTCAGTATTTCACAAATGTTCTTGAGCAAGGCATCCTGGCCCTATCCAAAGGCTGGCAAGTATAACATACTCCCTTCTCCTATACTTTACTGATGCTGTAATTGAGGGTCAGCAGGCCACACAGTCATATCTGGAAGAGTTGGAACCAAAGAGCTTGTTAAAGGTATTGAAAATGTAGTGAGAGGTCTGGATGTACTTCATTAGGAGATTTGTGGAGGTCATCACGTCCAACCCTGTGCTCAGAAAAAGGATCATTTCTGTTTAAAATGTTCCAGTCAAGTGTTTTCTAACCTACTCTTAAAAACTTTCAAGGAAGGAGTTTCCATAAGCTCCCTAGAAAATCTGTTCCATTGCTTGACCTCCCTCACAGTTGAAGTTCTTCCTAATATCCAATTTAATTTCTCCTGTTGCATTTATTGTCCTGTCCCTTGCAGCCAAAAAAATACTTTATCTCCATCCTCTTTATAATCACTGTTCAGGTATTTGAAGGCTGTTGTTTACATTCCAGCCCCCACTCTCCACCCTGGTCTTCTGTTCTCCGGGGTTAATAATCCCAGTTCATTTGACCTTTTTCTGTAACTTGTTTCCACTAATCACTTTCGTTGCTCTCTGCTGGACCCTTTTTAATTTGCCCATGTCTTCCTTGAATTGTGGTTCCTGAAATTGGACATAGTACTGCAGGTGAGGTCTCAATACAGCAGAAGAATCGCTTTCCCTTCACTTGCAAGAGATACTACTGTTAATAAAATTCAGTATGCTATTGGCCTGTCTTCCAACAAGGGAATTTGTATTCAGTTTATCATCCACTATAACTTTTTCAGCTGTCCTGTGACCTCTAACCAGTCATTTCCCAATCTGTATTTGTGCAAGTGATTGTTCCATCCTGAGTGCGGGACTTTTCATCTCTCCTTATTTAAATTCTTTCAGTTAATTTTGGACCATTTTTCCAATTAATCTGTTGATTAATTCAGTTAATCTGGTGATTCTGAATCTTAATCCTGTCCTCCAAATTGTCTGCAACTCTATCCATCTTGATGTCATCTGCATAGTTTCAATATATGGAAGCCTTCTCAGTCCAGCTTCAAACCAGAGTCAGCCCTGCAAATGCTCAGGGACTTTGGATATGTGAAAAGTTTCTAGGTTAATAATCTTCCCTACAGTTGCCAGTACCATTTGGTGATACCACTTGTAAGACCTAATAGAAGCACAGTCAGCAACACTGTACCAGGTTCAGTAGCACCTTCTGGACAGATTCCTGAGGACACTGATATGCATCTCTCTCTAGTGAAGGAAGACAGGCTCAGTATTTTCACCGATCTTCAGCATCTATAATAGGCCACTCGTGAGAGATTAAAATACACCACAACAGATTCAATGCCAGAAATTTGTAGATGACTGTCAACTGTATATAAAAATGTATTAATAATGTATAGTAATGGCTGTCTTCTGCACTAGTGCAACCTCTGCAAGATGCCTCAGTACTTGGAGTAGGCAAAGAAAAAAGCAAATGATTGAAAAAAGCAAATTATTGGATCTTTGAAAACTCCTGGCGCTCTGGTATAGTGTCCGAAGACTGGAAGAAGACCAATGTGGTGCCTATCTTCAAGAAAGGGAGGAAAGTGGATCCGGCTAACTATAGGCCCATCAGCCTGACTTCTATCTTGGGGAAGATCTTAGAAAAGTTTATTAAAGAGGCCATCCTTAATGGACTGGCGGACGCCAACTTCCTAAGGGATAGCCAGCACGGGTTTGTTGCGGGTAGATCTTGCTTGACCAATCTCATTTCCTTCTACAACCAAGTGACCTATCACCTGGACAAGGGAGAAGAGATTGATGTCAAAAAAGCCTTCGATCTGGTATCCCATGATCACCTCTTGGCGAAACTGGCCAGTTGTGGCCTTGGGTCCACTATGATCCGCTGGCTGGGAAATTGGCTCCGTGGTCAGACCCAGAGGGTGGTAATTGATGGAAGTCACTCGTCATGGTGTCCTGTGACCAGTGGGGTCCCCCAGGGCTCTGTCCTTGGACCCGTATTGTTCAACATCTTCATTAATGATGTGGACATTGGAGTCAGGAGCGGACTGGGCAAGTTCGCCGATGACACCAAACTTTGGGGCAAAGCATAGAATCATAGAATCAATGAGTCGGAAGGGACCTAGACAGATCATCTAGTCTGACCCCCTGCCATGGGCAGGAAGGAGCACTGGGGGTGGGAGGGGTCATAAGACCCCAGCCAGGTGCCTATCCAGTCTCCTCTTGAAGATTTCCAGGGAAGGTGAAAGCACCACCTCTCTGGGAAGCCTATTCCAGGCTCTGGCCACCCTTACAGTGAAGTAGTTCTTCCTAATATCTAACCTAAACCTATCCTCCCTCAGCTTGTGGCTATTGTTCCTGGTGACTCCAAGGGGGGCCCTGGTGAACAGACTTTCCCCGAGTCCCTGCTGGTGGCCCCTGATAAGGTTGTAGACAGCCACAAGATCCCCCCTCAGTCTCCTCTCCCCAGGTACAGCACTCTGCACTTGTCCTTATTGAACCGCATCCTGTTCAGATCCGCCCACTTCTCTAACCTATCCAGGTCTGCCTGCTGGTGCATTCACTTTACTCCACAGCTTGGTGTCACCAGCGAACTTGAACAGGGTGCACTCCACACCCTCGTCCAGGTCACTAATGAAGATATTAAACAGCACCAGCCCAAGGACCGAGCCCTGGGGGACTCTGCTGCCCACACCCTCCCAGGTTGACATCGACCTGTCCACCACCACCCTCTGGGTGCGCCCCTGGCACCATTTTGCCACCCATGTGACTGTGCATTCTTCAGTGCTTCAGTCCCTCAGCTTGCCCACTAGAATTGGGTGGGACACTGTGTCAAAGGCCTTCTGGAAGTCCACAAGAAGATGACATCGACTTCCTCCTTCCCATCTAAGCTCTTTGTTACCTGGTCATAGAAAGAGATCAAGTTAGTCAGGCAGGATCGGCCTGGCACAAACCCATGTTGATTACCCCTCAACATCACTTCCCCTGCAGGGCTCTCACAAATGTGGCCCTTGATAATTTTTTCAAAGACCTTCTCCAGGATAGAGGTGGTTCAAGCACCTACATTGAACACCTTCAAGAGCAAATTGGATGCTTATCTTGCTGGGATCCTATGACCCCAACTGACTTCCTGCCCTTTGGGCGGGGGGCTGGACTCGATGATCTTCCGAGGTGCCTTCCAGCCCTAATGTCTATGAAATCTATGAAAAAGCAGTGTAGTGGCCTGGCTAGAGCTCACTCCAGGAGGGAGAGGAGTGGTGGTATTAGGAAAAGGTGAAACCTCTGAGCTACCAAGTACCCTAAGCATACCATGGATTCAAAGTGGGACAAAGCTTCATAGACCCCCTCACTGCTTCCGGATGTACTGGAACAAGCAATGCTTTTATTGAGCTTATCTAGCCAAGAAACTGTCCTCATACGTGGGATGCTAGGGCCCTGCTACATGATCAAATTAAAGCTGGTTCAATACCAACTATAAAGTTGTTTCATGTTTTCAAGCAATATCTTTGTACTGATTGGCTCTTTTTGTAGCTGGATTGTCATTTTTATCATATGATAATTACTTTGCACATCTGGCCAGTCTAAATGTATTGTGCAGTTCACCAGTTAATTGCGTAATATATGTAATGTGTACATATGGCCTAGTTACAGCAGTCCATGCATTTGTGACAGCCACCCTGTGCTACTACAAATGAAAATGCTGATCCTGGGCAAGGTCTGATTTCATTCTTAATACCATGGTGCATCTGAATCCTCATTTTTTTTTTTTTTTGCATTCATTTTTTACTCCTCCCTCCTCCACAAGATAAAGCATTGTCCAAGTTTATGCATCAGGTTAAAGATTGGGAGAATGAAGGGATTGGAGCAGATTTGGTGTACCTAGACTTGAGTATAGCTTTTGACAATGTCCCACATGACCTTCTCATAAAAGCATTGGAAAAATGTGAGGTAGGTAATACTACTGTAAGGTGGATAGACAAGTGGCTCAATAGCTGCAAGCAAAGAGTAATTATAAATGGATCCATGTCAGAATGGCAGGAGGTTTTGAGTGGAGTCCCACAGGGGTCTGTCCTAAGCCCAGTGCTGTTCAATGTGTTTATTAACAATTTGGATGCTTGAATGAGCTTTTTGAGCAAATTTACAGACACAAAACTTGGAAGGATTTTGAATAAGCTGGAGGACGAGCGCAATTCAGAAGAAACTTGACAAATTGGAAAGCTGGGCTAGAGCCAACAGGATGAAGTTCAGTACTGACTACTGCAAGGTACTGCACCTCAGAAAGAATGATCAAAACCATAAACATTAAGATGAGTGACATCTGGCTAGAAGGCAGCACTACAGAGAAGAATCAGAAGTCCTTTGGATCATAGACTTGACATGAGTCTGCTGTGTGATGCAGTCACACAAAGAGTGAATGCAGTTTTAGGCTGCATCAATATAAGCAGTAGGTGCAATACAAGGGAGGTGATAGTGTCTTTACTCAGCACTAGTTAGGGCTCTTCTGGAGTATTGTGTGCAGTTTTGGGCTCTGCGTTTTAAAAAGGACACAGAGAATTTAGAAAGGGTCCAGAGGCATGTGATAAAAATGATAAATGGTTTGAAAGACAAGTCATACAAAGAGAGGTTGAAGCAAAAAGACATGTTTAGCTTGTGGTAAAATAGTTTGAGGGGACATGATAGCAGTCTTCAAATATCTGAAGGGCTGCCATAAAGATGAAGAAATATGCCTTTTCTCTCTAGCTTCAGAGAGTAGGATGTGGACCAATGGGTTGAAATTGCGGTAAAGTGGCTATTGGGAAAATCTGCACTGTTAGAACAGCAAGGCAATGTCTAGACTGCCTAGGAAAGTTGTGGAATATCCAACATTGAAGATTGTTAAGAGGCTGGATAAGCATTAGTTAGGGATGACCTAGGACAGGGTTGTCCAACTTCTGGGCAGCCAGGGGCCACAGTTGGTAGTTCCAGGAGCTCCAAGCCCAGGGCCACTTGCCATGTGGGTGGTCTCACCAGGCTCCTCGTTCCACCTCCCTCTGCTGCTGTGCAGGCAGCCCTGCTTCCTCCCCCCACTCCTTCCTTGCAATACAGTAAACCTGACTTTCCCTACCATATATACAACACTTTCCCTCTCCTCTCTCTTTCCCAGCCACATGTCCACCTTCAGTGTGGGCAGCCTGGCTCTTGCCTTTGTCACAGACAGTGCACGCAGGACAGGCATCCCAGGTCTTGGGGAAGGGGCAGCGTGGTGCAAAACCATTTCTGTACTCAAGTACTCAAGTAGGGTTATTCACCAGTAATTGCAATTTTTAAGATGCGAGTTTCCTTTGCATACTGTGTGAATCCCATCTTTCCTTTCTGTTCTGCTCCCGGTTCCTAATGTTTAATTCCAGAAGGAGGTGCTCTTGTGCTCACTAACTAAGTACTGCTGTAAATGAGCAGAGTTCAGACTACAGCTGTTCAGAAGCACCCTTTCTTTTACCTTCACATTATATGTGGTAGGAAAATGCATGTCTGAAACAAGTACATGTTGTTTTACATTACATTACATTAAATTGCGTTGAAAAACATTCCAACACCCTTTAAAATGGTTGCTGCTTCCTAACTCAAGTTAATAGTGAAGGGAAGATAATGCTCAAAATAAGCAAATTTCTTCTGGAAACAAAATTCAGGACCCAAACATTACAAAGTAACAGGTGTTATTCATTTCTCTTCCCATTTATGCATTTCTGGACCTCTCTAGCCTCTGATCTAGACCAAATACACATAAGCAGCAATATCGTTTGGTGACTGTGTAACTGTCAGTCAGCCAGAAGAAGGCATACCAGCTTCAGCCACCCAGACAACAAGCATTTCTTTCCCCTAGGTCACCCATGTCAAAGATACAGCTTGCAGCCTGCAGCCATATCTTTAGGCCCACAGTGCTCCTGTGTGTTTCAGGTTGGCTCTGCATACCACATGCAGCACACGCTGGCCCCACCACCATGTGCTGGAAGCAGAGCAGGTCTTGCACATGTGTAGCACACCTGGGGCCTGTGTATGGGGTAGTCAGAGCCAGCCTTGGGTATGCATATGGGGTGGTCTGGGATGCACATGTGGGGCCAGTCCAGAGGATGCCCACAAACTAGCTCCAGCCACCACATCCAATGTGCAGGGCTGGTCCAGTGTCGGCATCACATGCAGTGACCAACCCAGATAGGAGCCACATGTAGGGCTGGGGCCAGTATGTGCTACATGTGACATGCAAGGCTAGTTCAGGGCTCACACCACATGTGGCACCCAAACTGGACAGGCCCTGCATGGTGGCTGCAAGCATACGGGGTTAGTCTGTGGGCCCAGTCCAGCCCATGGACTGATCTGAATGAGTTTGATACCCCTGCCTTACATGATAGCTGTTGTGGGATTCATGGAAAAGTTTGCTTGGCTGAATAGCTAGGTTGCTCCACCAACCTTTTATGTAGCAACATCTGTTGGAACTGCAGTTCTTGTGATTTTCTCCTTTTAATACCAGATAAATCTCCATAGTCTGCATTTTATGTCACATGAATGATATATTTGGGACTAGGGTGGACACTGATGCATCCCCAGAATACAGGACATACCCTTGGTGAGGGGCTGGACTACCTGTCCCCTCAGCCATTCAGCAGCGAGAAGTGGGGTTACCAGGCAGGGGCTAGGTCATCACAAAAAGGCCACCTCCCTCTATTCCTGGCTGGACCAGAACCCTGCTCCTCCTGGCTGTGCTCCACCCTATCTCTAGGCAGTCAACAGAATCGCAAGGACAAATGACTGACATGCATTTCCACTGGTGAATTAAAAAATGGGATTTTTTGCAGTCTGTTCCTCATTTAGAAATGAACAAGGGACAGTGGGTTTAAAAACAGGATGGTCCAGTATAAAACAGGACCAACGGCCACTCTAGTTTGGGATGATCCTGGTTTGAGCAAGGGGTTGGACTAGATGACTTCCTGAGGTCCCATCCAACCCTCCTTTTGTATGATTCTATGATTTCTAGAGAATTATTTACTCTGTGTGTGTGTGTGTGTGTGTGTGTGTGTGTGTGTGTAATATCTCAACAATAAGGGAATGTGAAAAGTTGTATCCAAAGTTGTAGCCAAAATGCACATTGTTTTCCCTTAAATTATTTTTGAATGTGTTATTTTGAATTAATTTTCACACCGATGGCATTATATTGTAGCATTTGACAATGGTATGAAATGCATACATCATGATTTACAGTATTTTTTTAAAATACACGTTAATTGTGATGTTCATAGATTCATAGATTAAGGGTCGGAAGGGACCTAGTAGATCTTCTAGCCCAACCCCCCACCAGGGCGGGAGAACAACAAAAAACCCCAAAAAGAGAAATGGGACTCAAACGAGTCCAGCCAGGTAGGCATCCAGCCTCTTCTTAAAGACCCCCAGGGTAGGGGCCAGCACCACTTCCCTTGGAAGTTGGTTCCAGCTCCTAGCCGCCCTAACCGTGAAGTAGTTTTTGCGGATGTCCAATCTATACCTCCTCTCCATCAACTTGTGCCCATTACTCCTTGTTATGCCAGCGGGCGCTAGGGGAAACAGCGTCTCCCCCAAACCCTTCTGGTCCCCCCTAGTGAGTCTATAGACGGTCACCAGGTCCCCCCTCAGCCTTCTCTTGTGGAGGCTGAATAGGTTCAGGTCCCGCAGTCTCTCACTGTAGGGTCTGCCCTGTTGTCCCCGGATCATGCGGGTGGCCCTCCTCTGGACCCTCTCCATGTTGTCCACATCCCTCTTGAAATGGGGCGCACAGAACTGGACACAATACTCCAGCTGTGGCCTGACCAGCGTCGCGTAGAGGGGGAGGATCACCTCCTTGGCTCTACTCGAGATGCACCTGTGGATGCACGACAAGGTCCGGTTAGCCCTGCCAACCATGACCTCGCATTGTCGGCCCATGTTCATCTTGGAGTCAATAATGACTCCAAGATCCCTTTCTGCCTCCGTGCTCTCGAGTAAGGAGTTCCCCATTGTGTAAGTGTGCTGCTGGTTCCTACTGCCCAAGTGCAGCACCCTGCACTTGTCCGTGTTAAAACGCATCCTGTTCCTGTTAGCCCACCCCTGTAACCTATCCAGATCCCTCTGCAATCTCTCACTCCCTGCTAGCGTGCTCACCTCCCCCCAGATTTTGGTGTCATCAGCGAATTTAAACAGGTTACTTTCCACCCCATCATCCAGATCGCTGATGAAGAAATTGAACAGCGCAGGCCCCAGGACCGAGCCCTGGGGGACTCCGCTACCCACCTCCCCCCAGGTCGAATATGACCCATCCACCACCACCCTCTGAGTGCGAGCCCTCAGCCAATCTGAGGGCTAATGTTGCTACTGTGAGAGAGGCATTGTTTAGAAATTCACATGGTGACCTTGCCTGACATCTCGCATTAATCTCTGTTGACCTTACAAATGGTTCATGAGATATTTAATTATAAATGCCACCCAAAGAATTTCTCATTATAGATGCACCACATCACACCTAAACTCCAGCTAATGCTATGTTTATGAAGTTAATGGGCTGATAAATCTGAATGACTGCTCTGTCCTGAATATGAAAATACTTTGTTCCATTGTTAATGCAGTATATTTTTCAAAGCATCTGCCATCAATAAAGTTATTAATGATAAGCATTTTGCAGTATAACTCAGTCAGTGTCATGTGAAACAACATGCCTAAAGGGATTATGTTTTTGTGCATTTTTTGTGATTATATCTATCCTAGTATCTTTCAAAGGGTAATTTTAGGGTTTCTCTATTATATGATACAAAATGACCATAATTCCAACCTTTGTTCACTCTAGGTCCAACATTATAGGCCATCCCAGAGTTGGGATGTTACTTTCCAGATAGCATCCATCATAGTTTTTTTGTTTTTGAAAAGGCTTTGAAGCAAAAACCTGAATCAGCGCAGTGTCCTTTGTCTCAGAGTTGTACCTTTTCCGGTTGTAATGAAAATCTGTTCAAATTTGACAGAGTTATTTACGCCTTTGGAAGAATTGCAGTGGAAACTTACTTGAGTTTAATGGCTAAAATATGCAAAGATGCCAACCTAATTGTCTATGCTCAAGGTTCTTGCAGCTCTTAGTGCTGAACAGACTGTACATTTGTCATCCCCATGGAATGACTTGTCATGTTCCATCCCTCACTGATCCTTGTGTCAGAAGATTGCAAATGGATGTGCCATATCCAACCCAGAACCACAGGGTGAAACCTGGCTTTTCCTGTTAGTAGCTTATCTGGCAAAGGTGCAACTGAGCACTGGAACTAAGAGCCTGTCCCTCCTGTGCTCTCCTGCCCCCTGTTGCTGTAGAAGGAGACTGGGATGGGGAAAGACGTGGGAATGGGGAGGTCAGTAGGGAGAGAATGACTGGAAGCAGTTTGGGGAACAGAAGGAAATCAAGGAGTTGAGGGATGGAGGGAATGGGAAGGTCCTGTGAAAAGCCTAGGATTGGAAGTCCAGAGAGCAAGGAAATTGAGACTGGGATCAGTTGGAGGAGGAGAATCTGGTACAATACTGGCAAGTTAATGAGGAAAGAACTGGGTGAGTATTTGTGACAGTTCAAAAGGAAAGAGCTGAAAAGGTCCAACTTGGGGGAGAGGGAGCATAATAGGCAGAAAAGCAGCCACTCGAGCACGGTTTTCTCCATTACCTGGAATGGAACCTAAGATCTCAAACTACTGTCGTTCCTCAGCTGTTAGCAAATATCTTCACTGGCCAAATGTCCTATCCTTTAGTTTTTGCCCATATAGAGTTCAGCAGTCTTATTTACTGCAATAATTTATTGTTCAGGTGTTCCCACCCTGGTAGGGATCCACATGGGCCTTCTTTTACTCCCACTTCACTGAGATGCTTTTTCAGTTTGCTGCTTTAGAAATCCAGAAAAATACATACACAGAACTATGGCAAAAGAAAGTGAAGATTGCAAAGAGGACATTCAAAAGTGAGAAAATAACAGAATTCATGTTGCCAACACAAACCTAGATTTTGAGTGTTGGTTGAATAACCCTGAATAACTGGACACTGTCTCAGAAGACAGCTGGAATAAATTCTACTGGCACATATGCCACCCTCAGGGACCTGCTACCAAAGGGACCCTGGGCATGTGGGTTAGTTGGGACACCCAGGGTTTCTTCCCTAACTCAAAATAGGGTCCCAAAAAGGGATCACAAATAGTCCCTTTGTGTTTACACATCATGATTCAGTCTTTGTTTACATTATCGCATACTGTCTTTCCTACTGTCCCTGGACCTGATTTAGGTATAGAATGCATGATGCCTGCCTTATGATCAATTCAGCACTTTTTTTTCTTGTTCAGTCAGTGGTACCATGCCTCATATCTGATTTCTCATTTCCTTGTACCCTTTTCTGTGGCGCTGTTCACTGGTAGGCGAGTACTTCACAAACACTGTCCCAGCCACCAGCGGAGGGTTCTGGATTGAGAGTATGGTTGGGGGTAGAAAGGTAAGGAAGGTTTATTGACTTAACAAAAACACGACTACGCACAGATAACAAAACAACAGACAGACAATAATAATTTGCATCGGCAACTTATTGGCAGTCCCCTCTGATGCCTGCTGTAGAACAAGTTTCTCTTCTGCAAAGCTCAGCAAAGTTAGGTGTCCCCGATCAGCGCTGTCCAAGGGGTACCAGGAAGGACCCTGAAATTCAGTCCTTGGGCTCCTTGAGGTCCACAGGCCCACTGGTCCAGGCCAGCAGCTAATCTTAAATCAGTATGACATGCTGAAAAGCTGGCTCTGTGCCTCATGCACCTCCCTGACCCCCATAGTAACCTCATAGCAACGGTTACCTCAGAGAGGCACTTGCCTCAGTAAGTGTGTCTGTGCCAAATAAGGTAATGACATGAGGGCCGAACGGCCAAACGTGATTGGCTAAACCGCGTCACTCCCTGTATAAAGGCCTCCTCCCATCGAGGCTTGGGGAGAAGCTTGGAGAACTGACATGGACAACTGACTAACTGTTAAGTTGTATGCACTGGCCTGATCAACCACTGCTTTTTCCGCTCGCCGCTGTCTCCTGCCACCGCTCCCCCTTGGCGTAAAATCCCACCCTGCTATCAACCATTTCAGCTTGCAAGCCATTGTAACAGTTACGCTGCGTTGTCAAGTTCAAATACAACCTGCGTCTCCATCAACCAAGGGACGTAGGTCAATAAATTCGTTCTCTATTCAAACCATTACGCGTACGTGCCTCCTTCACCTCATAAGTCCGGATCCAAACGAACCTGAGGTAGCTCAGCTCCTCAAAGACTCAACATGGCGTCACAAACAGGATCTGGTGGGGGTGAAGGAGTGAAGCAGCTTGATTTAATTTGCTGCTGCCCATGGACAAGAGGGGCACGGCCACTCTTAAGTACAGATGATCTCTGGGCCCATATAACCTACCATCAGGCTGCAGCTCCTTTGGCCCAGGATGAGATCACAGGCTATCTCTCCTTAACAACGGGGGGGAAAGAATGGAGCATAAGCTTGGACCCAGCAGCGTTCGGCTGCGTTATGAGCCAACTGATTGTTATATTTTGGCCTCGGGAGGCGTGTGGAACGCTGAGCCATGCACGGGCCAAGCCGGTGGGTGCAGCCAACCTAACCCCGGTGCAAGAGTTTGCCTGGTGCATATGACATGTAAAAGAAGGAGGCGAGTCAACCCCTTCCAACAAGTTCAACTGTCCGAACCTACGAGAAGGGTCACGTGGGCATGAATTGTTAACACAGTGCCGCGAATCCCTTGAATCCGATGGGCGTACCGCCACTAAATGGGGTGGTCCAAAGTGGGACAAGGCAAAAATGATAAACGTCCTGTTCCGCACCGTCTCTTTCCTCCTCCAAGACAGCAGATTTAGAGGCTCAGCTTGTGACCATAGCTCAACAGCAGTTAGACGCGGCTCAGCCCGACCGAGGACAAAGCCATTTTGAGGAGGGACGAGAGGAGGTTACTGAACCGCTAATGGTGGA
Organism: Gavialis gangeticus; assembly: GCF_001723915.1. Lineage (NCBI taxonomy): Eukaryota > Metazoa > Chordata > Crocodylia > Gavialidae > Gavialis > Gavialis gangeticus. Next base: position 182,568,409 of record NW_017729024.1, on the reverse strand, counting down.
AGGGATTGAATCGCTCCCTTCTCCCGCAAAGCCCCCGCCCACGGCACCTCCACTGTATGCAGGCGGAGGAGGAGCTGAGAAACTGTACCCGTCTCTTCCATCAGAGCCGCCCCCAGAAGTCTTGCTTGTCGTAGTAACCAAGACAATGGTCGACGAACAGGGGCAACAGCGAACCACCTCAGTTTGGCGCACCCGCACACACCCTGAAATAAAAGACCTAATTGCCAAGACAGGCATAGCTCCTCACGAATCAGTTAATTGTTTTTTTCTTCTTTTTGACTGTTTCTTATACTAATTGTGCTGAAACTAACTGTACTACCTTTTTATCGGAACCTCTTGTGCCGTAGCTCGCCCCGTAGGCATAGAAAGCGCCACGTTACCTGAACCCAATGATGAGGATGGTGACAACGAGAGTGTCCTTTAGGTGCATGCGGCAAGGGGGCATGACATGCTGAAAAGCTGGCTCTGTGCCTCATGCACCTCCCTGACCCCCATAGTAACATCGTAGCAACGGTTACCTCAGAGAGGCACTTGCCTCAGTAAGTGTGCCTGTGCCAAATAAGGTAATGACATGAGGGCCGAACGGCTGAACATGATTGGCTAAACCGCATCACTCCCTGTATAAAGGCCTCCTCCCATCGAGGCTCGGGGAGAAGCTTGGAGAACTGACATGGACAACTGACTAAGTTGTTAAGTTGTGTGCACTGGCCTGATCAACCGCTGCTCTTTCCGCTCGCCGCTGTCTCCCGCCACCGCTCCCCCTTGCCATAAAATCCCACCCTGCTATCGACCATTTCAGCTTGCAAGCCGTTGTAACCATTACGCCGCATTGTCAAGTTCAAATACAACCTGCGTCTCCGTCAACCAAGGGACGTAGGTCAATAAATTCGTTCTCTGTTCAAACCGTTACACGTACGTGCCTCCTTCACCTCATAAGTCCAGATCCAAACGAACCTGAGGTAGCTCAGCTCCTCAAAGACTCAACACACTACTTCTTTCACAGAGCTACATCTTCCTTCTAAATGATTTCTGGATGTGCCAGCCAATTTATAATTTCTGAGCTGTGTGATAACTTACAGCCATTCAGATTTTTTTTTTACTTCAACTGTTTTTAGACTGACCAATAGCAATACAAGCCTTGCATTCTTCTGATAAGATTAATTTTAACTACGCCACAGGGCCTTACTACTTCAAGGCTTTGCTAAATTTACTAGGCCTTACTTTATACAAGGCCTCATTACATTCTAGTCTTTAATAGACTCTTAGCAGCAACATATAGCTTAATATCTGAACAAATGACAGAAAAACACTTAGTCTAATTTTCATAGAGCCTTCAGCAAGCACCTTTATCACACAGACATAATTTTCAGCTGTCACACTCCACCCCTTGCTTGCTGAAGCATTATGATAGCTACAGTTGCGATGCCAAAGCTACATGCGCTACATCAGGGAATGGGGAGGAATTTTAACTTGTGACCTCCACGAGGGTGTGGAGTTATACACAGGCAGTGTCAGGGCCTCCTGAGGGGAAACGGCCAGAGATAATAGTGAACACTCTGTTCTCTCACATTTATCTTCCCCTCCTTGGGAGCCTGTAACCATGCTTCACCTCCCAGAGAGCGAAAGAGTTCCCACTGTTGCTCACAGGGCACAATGTTGTACTGGGTTGATGAAGCGGCACTGCCTTTGGAGAATCATAACACTAATTTGGTTTAGGAACCCTGCTGGTGTAAAAGGGCCATTATGGGTGCTGGATACACAGCTAGCAGAGTTTCCAGTACTCCACAAGTGTCCTGGGCTGTAGCTCTCGCCGAGGCATGGGCAGACGTTATCCTCGTGATAACTTCTATGGCTACAAACACGTACTGTCACAACATGTCTTTGATATTAATGGATCCTATGCATGCAGGCTTATAACACCGGATGCTTTCTGTCAAGGCTGGTAGTGACGGGACAGCAGCCGTCAAGGCGTTAGTATTCAAAGCTGGAAAGTCAATAGTTAGCTGCCACCCTCCATTTGGCTTACGCAGTGGCCACACTGGATTGTTATATGGAGAGTGGGTTCGGATAATGGCTCTGTCCTCTAACTGCTGGCTGACAGTACACTGGATACATTGTGTGGCCTTGGGGGGGAGTTTGATACTGGGGTCTGTGTACTCCTTTCATGGGAGGCAGGGTTAGTGGGATCATGCTACATCAAGTTACAGCCATTATAGATGTTTCCTCAGGTTTCTGGTGAGGCACTGCTTACCCAAACTGCTAACTTTTTCACTCAAGGGCAAACCGCTGTTGCCTTAGTACATTAAGTCCCAGTAAGTTTGTTCCCCCTTTAAGTATACTGCTGCCACTGTTACCTTAGCACATTAGGTTTCTCAGACCAGGTGTTCTCGTTGTCTGGTGCCTCCAATTCCGATTACTTGGCAAGGGGTTCCTTTCTCCCCAGTGCAACCTGCGGAATCTAAAATGCAAATCTGGGCACCCATGTCCAATAGCATATCAACTGACTTTTCACTTTTATTTAATTGAATCTGTACAGGTATACAAATTAAGAGGCCAATATTAACTTTAGATACCGGTCCCGGGCCCACTATTGCCCCCATTGTGGCCCCTTTCTTTGGGATTTGGGCCAGCCAGGGTCCCTAGGCCACATAATCGGGGGGGGGGGGTAAAGGCTGGCGGCCCCACATGTGCCTGGGAAAATGTCGACAGTTCAGCCCTCAGGGCAGAGAACCCCTCCGGTGTCCCTGCTGGTGGTGCAGACAGCTCCACTTTTGGGCTTGCTTTTTTGCTGCAGTGTTTAGCCCACAGGCCTCGCAAAACATTGATGGACAATCCATCAATTTGCACCTTATTGAAACCGGCAGCTAACAAGTCTTTCCACATTTTTGCTTGCAGAGTCTTGGGCTGGCCTTCCACAGCTTTTTCCAACAAGTCGGGGGAGTCATGGGGTTTGTCTTTTGCTGAGGCCACCGCCACGGCCTTGGCAGTTTTCGTTGGCTTAGCCAGCCTCGGCTTCTACAAAATGGGTAAAAGCTGCACTAATTGCCGGATTGCATCTCTTACTGGGTGATTCACCGCCTCTGGCTTCAAGGCCAAAAGGGCTGAGGTGCACTTTGTTGGTGCTCGTTGGCAAAACCTCTTCCACAACGTTGCTGTCATGACTTCTGCATCTGGTGTGCGAGTCCAAACTGCTGCATGAATTATTTCAGTTACTGCTGATACAAGCAGTGGACAGCTGCTTCTAAATTGGCCCACGCCCAAGGGGCGGGCTTAAGCTCTTCTTCCATATTTCCATAACTGGTCGCAGTTGTCTGAAGCGCAGCAGGAAACAAGGTAACATTTTCGTCACCTCCTGCAAACTGATCTAACTGGAGCTCAGGGCACAAAACGATTTGTGCGGCTTTAGCTCTACTCACTAAAATTGCAAATGTCCATTCACTATACATTTGAACTAGCCAGTCTATTACTGGCTCTTCTGGCTTGAACTCATGCTGCATTTGTATATTTTTAATCTCAGCATGGGTAAAGGAATGCAGCTCTGTTTGTGGATTCTCTCCTTGCAGCCCTGAATGAGTTATCACTATGGGAAAAACTTGGCTGAGTTCTTCCCTCCGGGCAGGGACATACGGAGGTGGTTCAGCACCAGGCTCATCATCAATCTCCTCCTCTCCATCAGTCTCCTTCCCCTGATCTTCCCAGAGCTTAATTTCCAGTTTCTCCCCATACAGACACTGCCGCACCTGTGGAAGGATGGCTCCACAGCCTGTGCTAACTGCGCCCTCTTCTCAATGGAAGTGGCCACGTGCGATCATAATTTTTCCTTCCCTCCATTCTAATGTTTCCAGGTGGCTTTGCGTAGCTCGCACAGCGTCGCATGCCATGCTGTTGGAATCTCTCATGTCTTCTAACCCCTTACTCACCTGGGTGATATTTTCCCGGAGCTGGGCATTCTCTTCGGTCCCTAACCGCAGGCATGTGGCCAGCAGCCACGACAAGCACCCCTTCTTGGGCTTACCCCAGGCAGCAGTAGCAAACCTAGCACAATGATCAGGTACAGTTCCTGGGTCATTCCAGGCAGGTCTCAACCTATCCTTATCCCACCCAGGATTCTCCATCCCTGTCACTTCCTTAAGCAGAGCCATCAGTGGGACCCACGCAACTCCCTCCATTCTGACCTTTCTCTCTGGACCAGAGTCTCTCCATCCTGTTTGTGATGCCAATTTATGTCCCAGCCGCCAGTGGAGGGTTCGGGTTTGAGAGTATGGTCAGGGGTAGAAAGGTAAGAAAGGTTTATTGATTTAACAAAAACATGACTACGCACAGATAACAAAACAACAGACAGACCATAATAATTCGCATTGGCAGCTTGTCAGCAGTCCCCTCTGCCTGATGTACAACAAGTTTCACTTCTGCAAAGCTCAACAAAGTCAGACGTCCCCGATCAGCGCTGTCCGGGGGTTACTGGGAAGGACCCTGGTATTCAGTCCTTGGGCTCCTTGTGGTCCATGGGCCTACTGATCCAGGCCAGCAGCTAATCTTAAATCAGTACTTCTTTCACAGAGCTACATCTTCCTTCTAAATGATTTCTGGATGTGCCAGCCAATTTATAATTTCTGAGCTGTGCTGATAACTTACAGCTATTCAGATTTTTTTTTACTTCAACTGTTTTTAGACTGACCAATAGCAATACAAGCCTTGCATTATTTTGATAATTTTAACTACACCACAAGGCCTTACCACTTCAAGGCTTTGCTAAATTTGCTAGGCCTTACTTTATACAAGGCCTCACTACATTTTAGACTTTAATTAGGCTCTTAGCAGCAGCATATAGCTTAATATCTGAACAAATGACAGAAAAACACTTGGTCTAATCTTCATAGAGCCTTTAGCAAGCACCTTTATTGCACAGACATAAATTTCAGCTGTCACAAAACACTAACTTTTTTTTTTTGCGCAATAACTATGTAAGGTGAGAGTATTATCTGCTTTTTACAGATGGGGATCTGAAATACAGTTGTTAAAATACCTACTAATTTTGGGCACCCCATTTTGGACACCTGGGACTTTATTTTTCAGAGTACTTAGTAGTGTATAACACTTGATGTGTTCAAAGCGCATCTTCCATTCTCTAAAGTGGCAGTGATTAAGTACAGATTGACCTCTTCTGTCCTTGTCCCCTGAAGCATGTCCATGCCTCAGTAATCCCATACCCCCAGCTTCTCACCCATGTACATTACAATCAGACCATTTCTCCTCCAGCTTGTGTGAGAGATGCAGCAGTGACAGTGAGAGTGTGGAGGAGAGTTTCCCTGATGTCTGGTCTGGTGTCCAGTGCCCCAGCAGCTGAAGAATAACTTGCAGGGGGGAGTTCTGCTTGGCCCTCGGAGTCACCCTGCTCCATATTCTGTGGAGACCACATGTCTGCAGACTTGTTGGGGAAGCGTGGTGGGGAGAGACTGTTCACTGCTGGCAGGGTTTGGAAATTAAATTCTACATATTTTATAAGCCTCTATTGATTGTGTGTGAACTGCAATTTTTCTAGGCTAAATTTGGATAGATTCAATGAGCAGCAAAAGGCACATCCCTGACACTGCAGTAGTGTCCTCTCCAAATTTTGACTTGCTTCTTCAACGTGTGGTGTAGCTAAAGCTTTTCAGTGGAACAAACCAAACTTTTTTTTTGTGTGGGCAAGGCAACATATTTAAGCTTATTGTAAGAAATGGCTGAACCATTTTTTTTTTTTTCCTGGAAGCTTCCAAAAATACAGCATTAGAGAAGAAATCTCGGGCAGGTTATTTTGGCTGAACATTTTAAAGAACAGAAAACAGGGTCTTAAAATAAGAAGTGTTAGTCAACCTTAGCCATGGGCTTCTATACCAGTTCTTCCTGTAATAAACATAACTTAATAGACTTAAAAGGGAGAGAGAATAAAACTGCACTCTACATTTGTCACTTGTGCACTACCAGCAAAGTTTTTACTCTCATTTAATTGCAAATCTTTACTTGCATTCTAATTGCTGGTTTTATTGTTGTTCCATTTCCTCAAGACGATAACAGGAAGTAAAACAGGCAAAGCTGGTAGCACCATCTGTACTTACTGTTGCCTTACAATTCCCATTATGAGATCTTGCTTTCAGTTGTTTAAAATTTTGCCAAACCGTTAAGTGTTGGAAATGAAATTCTGCAGTCTGGATGTCTGTTTCAGGATAACTTTGTTTCAGGATAAATGGTTCAGCCTTTTCCAATGACAAGAACAAAAAAAATAGGTTGTTTTGCCCATTTTTTTTAAATGTTGCAGCACTTTCCTCTGGAATGCTGATATCTCCCAACTTCGGAACAGAGACTTAAATGTTGTTGGATTTGTGGGGGGTGGATGTGCTATTAAGGATATATCTTTTTGCTTTTCATATGAAAATCTGATTGAACTATATAGCCTTTCAGAAAAGCAGTTTGTATTGATTAGCTTGGCAACTCAACTTTGTAAAAATTCTTCTTGAACTGGGCATGGTCAGTCTAGAGCAGGCTTGTCCAACATATGGCCCGTGGGCTGCCATGCGGCCCTCTAAGCGGTTTTCTGAGGCCCAAGGTGCTGCAACAGGAAACTAAAGTAAATACTGTATTTTCATTTCGGGGGGGGGGGGGGGGGGATACCCCTTCCTGTGGGGTCTTTGAATATGGCTCCCCGGCCCCCTGATTGATAAAAAAGTCATGATCCGGCCCCACATTCAAAAAGGTTGGACACCCCTGGTCTAGAGCTACAAAGGAGCTGTACTGGGCTTCATCTGAAATTTCTCCTCCAAACTATTATGGGGTACTCTGGCACCACCCACTAGAACTGGAAACAGAAAGATGCTCCTGTGCAATTTTTCCTTTGCTGGTGGTATGTTCATGGCATATCGGAGGAGGAAGGTACCACAATGAAGGGCAGCCAGGAGAACAGCTAGACAAGAAACTTAGGGTAGGAGAAGAGACAGGACTGGCACAGGGTAAAACTGATAAGGGTAGGCTGAAGTAGTCAAGCTTGAGGGAAACGGGCATAAGGGTCTGTGGGCTACCCGGAGACATTCATTTCCATAACCTGGAGGGACCCCAAGATCCTAAGTCTCAGTGTTCCTCAGCTGATAGGAAATATTAGTGAAACCCACTGGCATTATCTGGACCACATCTCCACCAAGTAGCTTTCTTCATCATGGATAACAACCTAGTAATACCATCAATTATTCTGTTCATTGAAATGCAGAAGCCTGTACTGTAATCCAGGGATGTGAAATTCACATTGTGCCCTGGGCTGGATTTGGACCATGAGACTCTTTGTAGGGCAGATCCAGCCCTGGGAATGCAGCAGCAGCAGCTTTGGCTGTGATCCAAAGCACACAGCGGTGGCAGTCACTCAGGCTCCAGCCTGGGACAGATGGCACAGCTTTGACTTGCACTGCATGTACCCTGCTGGAGAAGAGACTTCCACTGTCACTGTACGGCCTGTACCACAAGCAGCTGTAGCTCAAGCATAGTACACGGAGCACATGACAATGGCAGCTGCTCCAACAAATGGGGTGGCAGCAGGGCCACAGGCCAGGAAGCTGAGACCTGCAGTTAGAGCTAGAGCTGCATACTTCAGCCTATGCTTATCAGGCAAAACAGCTGGAGGTCAACTGAGGCTATATCAGCCCTTAATTAACCTCCTGCCACCAATGGCCATGTCCACTGGGGCTCTGGATCCTGTGGCAGACCACTCCCCCTGTCACACCCCCACCTTCCAGTGGCCCATGGATTGCCTGGCAGGCTGGACAGAGCAGCTCCGTTGGCTGTGCCTTTGACTCCTGCTGTAATAGAACAGTTTCAGCCTTGCTGATGAAATATTTTGGCATCACTACAGGATCTGCATCATGAAATTTTGGGGTGATGGGGGCAGTTTGCTTTATTAAAAACTAAGAAGTTACATAGATGCACACATGCTGTTGTAAAAGAACATTATGTTTGCAAAGTTAACCATATTCAGATGTAAGAAAGTTGTATAACTAAGGCTTTCTGTGTAATTGTAATTCGTCTCTGAATAAAACATCCATCATTTAAATCTTTTATTATATGATTGTATGATTTTGATACACTAATTGTATCCTTTTTATATGGATTTACAGTACACGGTTCATTCAGTGAATATAATCCGGCCTATTAGATGAAAGCAAAACATATAATATTTATTTAATGTGTAATATTCAAGTTGTCATGTGCAGACATATTTTTTAACTTCCTAAATATTTCCTCAACACATTTTTATGTGATTCTTAACCTTAGAGTATCTGAGTTTTTTATAAAAATTAATGCTTTCATTTTCCTATCATCTTTCACCTGATACGGTGGTATTATTTGCGAGTGAAAGAGAGATGCACTTTATCAGGTGTGTTATGGTTGATTCAGCACTTATATTTGTTTAAGTATATGCTTGATGGTATGGAATTAGGTACGTGCTTAAACTCAGGCACATGCTTAAGAGCCTTGCTGAGTGGGAGTCCCTGGGAATACAAATTTTTACACTGAGCTTGTAAGACGCATTCTATCTAAAAATGAAGTCTAGCATAGTCCTAACTCAAGACCTATGATGAGTACAGGAGTACTTGCTTCATATGCCAGCAAGCAGAAGTCTTTTCTAGTTTATTCCAGCACATTAGCTGTTCTGACACTATTTGAATTGCCATTTTTAACGATTAATATCTAGAAGATCTCTTTAAGAAGAATGTCAGTCCCCACTAATAGTATGAAGCCATCATGCACAAAGAGATCTGCTAAGCCAGTACTGTGAACTAAACAACAGCAATTAATACAAAGAAGGTAGCTCAAGATCATGAGTGGCAAAGGCAATAAATCAGTTGTTGAGGATCCAAACAGCAGCATTTCAAAGCAAATTCACTGAACTGGTTCAGCAACTAAATAGTAATAATTTAAAAAAATGCTTGGCCATACTTATAGAAAAGAGGTTGATTTTACTATTGGTGCAAAATTTTGAGAGATTGCTTCTGGTGTAATTATTTGCACTTAGTTTATTTCAATATGAGCACATAAAACTATGAAAAAGGATTTGCTGAATCTCATTGACTTTCTGGCTTGCTATTATTGTACTGATACTTTTGCATCAGTATATTTTAATCTCCAGGTTGCCCTGAAATTCACCATGTTGGTAGATCAGTAGTATTCTTTTTTTTTTCCTATCTGCTATGATTAGATTGGTGTCTCAAAGCAGAATTCTGCCCCTGAAGAAGAAAACAAGGTGCTTTATAAAAATCTATATCTTGGCCTTAGAGATAATATTTAGAAAAAACAGTCAATCCTTGTGGCAGAAAACAGTCAGGCTGTGCTGCAAATATTCCACCCTAATTTAAGTCTGTATCTACTTCATGACTTCGGCAACAAAATCTAAGAATAAAAACAACCTTATTCCTCCCCCCCCCCCCCCCCCCCCCCCCCCCCCCCCCCCCCCCCCCCCCCCCCCCCCCCCCCCCCCCCCCCCCCCCCCCCCCCCCCCCCCCCCCCCCCCCCCCCCCCAAAATATATAAGATAGAAGTGTGATATATTTTTAGTCCTGAGGGATTTTTATTAACAATAAAACTGTATTGTTATGCAATAAACTGAAAGCAGTGGTATCTCTTGTTGGCATTTTAAATATGAAATAACTCCTACCATAGTGAAGTCTCACCTATACATTTATGATGCAGAATCTCAAACTGAATACTTTGGCTTCAGTATGACTCTGCTGCTGCAACGCTGCAGTACCCAAGACCTAGCCAAGTCTTATGCAAGATTGTTAATGCAGATTCCTTGTATACAAACACCAAACTATGAATTTTTGTCAAAGGAGGAAGGGGGGAATGCAGTCAAGAAAGCCTTATAAGATGTTCCAGGTGAAAGTGAATAGAAATCTAACCATGGACGTGTCCATCCATATAACCATAGCAACTCTCGTTTTTATCTACCATATTTACTCGATTACCAGATAGCCCCATTCATCATGGGGAAAATGAAGCCTCATCTTAGAATCGAGTACTTGTAGGCAGCACTGGTTGCTGCATTTTCTCTGGTTCCAGACTGATTCCCTCACTGCTCTCTGACTCCTTGCTGAGCCAGGGAGCAGCAGGAGAATTGGCCTAAAATCAGTGAGACCCCGTGGTGATTCCCTTGCCGTTCTCAGGCTGAGTGCTGGATCCTGCTGCTTGCCGACTCTGTGCCGATTGCCCTGGCTCAGCATTGAGCTACAGACCAGCTATGGAATCATCATGGAGCCAGAAATCAGCAGAACCCAGAACGCAGACAGACAGCAGCAAGGGTGTCAGAGCATGATCTTGTTGCTCTCTGACTCCAGGCTGATAGTCCCAGGGCTGAGCTGGAGAGCAATGAGGGAGGCAGCACAGACCCTTGCAGGAGTGCAGCATGTGGCAGTAGGGGTGCAGGTGGCAAGGTGGGGGAGTCCAGTGGTCAGAGACAGGCAGGAAGGGGAAGTAGGTGTGTAGGAGGGGCAAAGACCAGTTCAGAAGGCACAGGGGGACAAGTTGTGGGGGTGTGGCAGTCAAGTGGCATGGGGCCAAGGTCCAGGGGTCCAAGGTCAGACTGTCTGATTCTTCCCCATGTTCCCCCACCCCCAGCACCGCTTGCCCGCCCGCTATTGCTTTCCATACTGCAGTGAAGGGATGAATTAAAGAGGACCCTCCAATAATTAGATTATTTACAAGAAAATTGTAAGAAAGTTATAATTTTACATATATAGAACCTAATTTTGGTGGGATAGTCTTATATTCAAAGTCATCTTGGATTTGGGTAAATATGGTACATTATCACTGTGTATATCTCTTATCTATTTGAGGAAAAAAGAAACCTTCATTGAAGCTACATTAAGGTTGCAAGGTCAAGCAATTAACTGAAACCCTGATTTGGTCCCTTTCTGTGTTGTTACTCCAAATTTTAACTGGGGTTGAGAGTGAGACTGATGACCAGTGAGACTATTCCGGTCCAAACTGAAAACTTTATAAGCACGCATAATAGCAAAAGCTTATTTGCATTAATAAAAACAATGCTTACATAGCCTTGGATTCAAGGGGAAAACAAGCCCACTGGCCAAGCTCCTCTGTTCCCTTGGGGGCTTTCACTGATTTGGTTCCTCTATTTTGCTGAGCTTTGGAGAAGTTGCATTATTTAACCAGAATCTATATTCAAGCACAGAATTTTCTATATTTAGTTGTGATTTGGGGCTGTGCCAATCCTCTTTCATTTTACACCTAACAAAGTTTTTTTCCTATTTGGTTTTGCTTTGGAGCTACTAATCCTCTTTCATTTCCTTGTGTTATGTTATTGCACTTTATCAATCACAGTCTACAGTATGTGCTTAACTTATGTCATTGCTACATAGATTCAGCTTAGGTCAGGTTGTAACATGACGCAGCCTGGTACCCATAGCCCATGCTACACATGCCTGTGATGCACGTATGGTCTACAGGATCATGATATAATCTTTAGTTATGTAGTAGAACCTAGACACTTTGTGGGATGGGTTCCTTAATCCACTGTGAAGGTGAGGGTTTGTAACCTATCTGAGGATATAGAGAAATTCAGGCAGTACTGAGGAGTTCCAGCTGTTTCCTGCAGCTTTTGTTTCAAGGGACACTACTTCTTCAATCAGCTGATTAGATTAGGAACAGTGATGCACTCCAGTTGGTCATAGAATCAGTGGCCTTCATTTGACACCCCACGGGAAATAAACAGGTAGTGAACCATGCCAGTAAAAATAAT
>NW_017729024.1:182551333-182551634 GCF_001723915.1 Gavialis gangeticus | reverse complement strand
TGTGGCATTACCACATGCTGTTTTTCCCATGTACTTTCTCATCTGTGGATGAGTCGCCATTCCCTAGTGTAGCTGTCTTTTCACAAGATCCAATGTCTCGTTTGCTTCACAAGTGTGTAAGAAATGAGGCATGGTTTGGAAGAAGAGGAAGGATGGTTTAATGGGTACAGCACTGGAATGCCATCCTGAAGTACGGGCTACTATACATTTCTCTGCCACAGAATTCATTCTTTTTACAGGTAGTCACTAATTCTGTGCATCTCTTTGGGGGGGGGGGGGGGGGGGGGGGGGGGGGGGGGGG
>NW_017729024.1:182538247-182551249 GCF_001723915.1 Gavialis gangeticus | reverse complement strand
AGGGGGGAAGGAGGGAAGGGGGAAGTGGGTGGGTATTACTTGAGGCCCTGAAATCTGATTTGCAGAATGGCTGAGAACTTGCATCTGCAACTGAAGTTAATGGGAGCTATAGTCCCAACATACAGGCTACCCCATCATGCTTTAGTGGAAGCAGTGCATTACTTCAACCTGTTGCAGCATCTGTATAGAGTGGGTGCTTAAGTGGGGCTTTTTGGCACTTTTATGTAACAGCTGATTCAGATTCAGTCAGCTTTGGATTAATATCTGCAAGCAGCCATAGAGTACTGTATGAGACCTAGCATCTTATTTTTCAGAGTATTTAGCATCTGAAATTGGGCACCCAAAATTAGCAGATTAGCTCTCTGTGCTTCAGTTACCCGTCATTAAAATGGGGCTAATATTATTCATTTGTCTGCTTCTGAAAATACTCAAATACTACAGTGATGAGCAGTGTAAAAGAACCCATAAATTAACAATTTCTCATCTTCGGAGTTTGAATGCCTTGTTGTAAATAAGGTATGAGACATGGAGTCAAGGTTTCTGCAGATTCTGCTTCTCAACTCTGCTTAGGTTCAAAGGATCTTTTGGGAACCATTTTTCCATCATTGTCTTTCATTTGGGACCTAACAGATTTGTGATTCAACTGAAGACTTTGATGGGAAGGACTCATTCCTAGGAGTTGCTCTCTGTGGATCAGTTTGTCCATAAATATTCAGCATGAAGCTTTGATTTTTCCAGACCATTCTCTTTCCTTTTTAAGTACTGCTTTCTGTGGCCATTTCCACCTAGACTTCAGAGAGCAGGTTTGGCTTCCTTTAACAGTCAGCTTCCTTAACTTGACCAGAAAGCTCTACCAGTACAGTTTTACTGGTAAATAACTGTGAAATTTGGTCTTTTTCATAACCAGTCCATGAAAGTTGTTTAGTCTCACCACGATTTAAGTTGATCCCTACTTAAGACAGATGCAGCTTATAATGAGCTGATGGTCTGGTTACTGGTTGCAGCAGGATTGATCCCAGTACCTGCCCATGGTTCCTGCCACAAGCTGAGATAAAGGGTGGCCTCTGAATCTGATCCTCAGTGCAACTGGTTTGGGAGTGGTTCTCCAGCCCCCCGGCATCTGGCTAATGTCTGGGAGCATCTGTAGCACTTACCTATTTTTCCAGGAGCCTTGGCTGCCATAACTGCTGCCACATAGTATAGGAGTGGCATGTGCTTAAGGTAAACAATGTAGGTCCTCATGTTCTGAATAAGGGTGGCATGTGCAGGTACCCTCTTCTCTCCAGGTGAATAATAACCATTGATGACATGGTATAGTGTTGGCAAATCCTAGCCAGAGTTGGGACTGACCATCAGGGACCTTCTATCAGCTCCCTCTCCCAGACTGGAGGTGGTGTTGAAGTCCCTCATAGGATGTTAAGTACTGATGAACATTTGGGCTGGCAGTGTATCGAGGCCAAGGAGCCTCCACAGCCTTCCCTTAAGTCCATTAAGTCCCTTAACCCCCAAGTTGGAGGGTGGTACTGTCCAGCTTTTATGGGTGCTAAGCACTGGTGGTCATTTGGGGTTGTGTCAAGGCCTCTAGGTCTCCACCACCATCCCTTAAGGCCTTTAGTCTGAAATGGATTTGACAGATGCCTGAGCCCAGGGTGATGCTCTCCAGCTCATCTTGGGCTGGAGTCAGGCTTGGGGTTAGGTCAAGCACTACTGTCTTTTGAGGGGGGTACACCCACTCTTAAGACTGTCCATGTAGTGTGCCTTTGTACCCAAGCCTTGGGGGTGCTGCCTCAGCTCACTGAATGGGATCAACACATTAGCCATTCAAGGGATTCATTGTCTGCATAGGCCATTATTCCCCTCTTAAAGCCCATGGGAGGGATAGGCCTGACCAAAACCAAGCTAGGAATGATGCTGAGTAGCTTGATTGACTGTAAATTGTTAAGCACCTGCCTGCCTTCCTTGGCATCAGGTTTCACATCCAAGTTTGATTATCCTCCTCTGCACTGTTTTTCCGCTATCCTATCGTTTCATGTCCAAGTTGCCCGCACCTGCTGTGCTATTTTTCTCTACAGTTGAGCAGTCTTGTAATGATTAAAACAACCATGCAGTTGGCAAAATGACTGAAAAGGGATTCATAGCAGTCATCACTGGACTTCTGTCTGAGGTTGGATGGGTCACCTGGGGCTTTGGCCCTGAATAATACAAAACAAGTCCTCCTCAGGGGTTATCTTAAATAGATGTTGCTTTTTCTGGTATCAGTTATCAACTCCCTGAACAAAATAAGCCACACCAGCAAAAGTTTGTAGTCTAGATATAACCTTAGGCTCTTTTGTGTTGTCAGCAGCTTCTTAAAGGGACCAGCTGAAAGGAATATGTCCTTTATTTTGTATTGGTTAAGGCAGCATCAGGTTGCTATCTTCTAGCCCAATGATTCTCAGCCATGGTGCCGTGAGATCCTTTAGAGAGTGCTGTGGGGTACTGCTCAATATTACCATAGTTAGGTATACAAATGCCTGCACATGATTCATAAAATAAATCCAGAGATTTGAATTAGTAGTCCATAGTATCAAAAGCATTTTGACTTATGGTATTTTTTAGTTATTTGCAACAGAAGAATTGCTCTTCAGAGTTTTGGGGTTTTTGAGGGAGGGCAGGGTTCTGTTGGGTTTTTTTGTTTTGTTTTTTACATAGTTAAGAAACAAGTGAAAGCTAAGAGCTGGCTTTTTCTTTTGGGTGCCCTGAATCAAAAAAAAGTTGAGAAGTACTGCACTAGATTACGTTCACATCTGTAGTGCCTCTTTTCACTGCTTGGCTTCCGCTAAGACACAGCCCTGCAAACTCACTTGTCTTCCTTGCATGTCCAAGCCAGGCAATAAGGCAAAGTAGATATCTTAGGAAGTCTTGAATGTGTGCCCTGCACTTTTCTCATGTTCTCCCAGGACAGCTTAAGAATAATGCTGAGGTGTACACTCAGGATCAATCTGAACAATCTGGTCTGCCTAATCATCAGGCTTGGGTGCACATGGAATGAGAGTGAGTGGGTAAGGGTTGATTTGGGATTTTGACTGTGTCCCTGAGCCCAGCAGGGAGGCGGTATAGACATAACCTAACATGTATTTTAGATGCCGTATTTCAAAGTTAGAGTTGAGATGGGTAGATAAAGTCAAAAGGTTGCAACTCCCATACAGTCCGATTCACCTGATCTATTAAGACTTCCTTGACTTATGCCCATTGTCTGTATTTACTCCTGCCCATCACATTTTCACGTAAGATTACCAACGAGGTCATTGAGGTAGGAATCATGCTTTTGTTACAGAAACAAAAAGTAGTTTTTCTGATTTTTGAATCATAGGAAAGTAGGGCTAGAAGGGACCTCACAAGGTCATTTAGTTCAGTCCCCTGCTTAAGGCAGGATCATCTCTGGTTAAACCATCTCAGCCAAGTATCCATTTAGCCTGCTTTTGAAAGTTTCCAAGCATGGACAATCCACAATTTCTCTTGGTAGGCTATTCTAATGCCTGACCACTCTCATAGTCAGAAAGTTCCTCCTAATCTCCAGCCTAAATTTTACCTGCTGCAATTTTAGGCCATTCCTCCTAGTCCTGTCCCCTACAGCTACAAAGAAAAGCCCATCTCTGTCCTTTGTATAATCACCCTTCAGATATTTGAAGACTGTTATCAAATTCCCCCTCAGTCTTCTCTTCTCCTGACTAAATAATCCTAACTCATTCAGCCTTTCCTCATAATGCTTCCTAGACCCCTAATAATTTTTGTTGCCCTGCGCTGGACTCTTTCCAAACTGTCCTCATACCTCTTAAAGTGTGGGGCCCAAAACTGGACACACTACTTCAAGTGAAACATTGCAGACATTAAAAAAAACCCCAAAAATGCACTTTACAGGAAGAAGCAGTGCATTTCTTCAGCCCATCTCTAAATTGTCTGTAAAGATTGGGCACTTCAGCAGAGCTTTTTTGGAGCTTTTAGCTAAAGCTGATTCAATCAGCTATTAGATAAAAAAGCCCAAAACAGCCCCACTGTAGCACCTAGTTTTTACAGTCGTTGGGCGAGTTGGGTTGAAGTAACGCACTGCCTCTTCTGGGCATGTGCAGGGCTTGGCACAGGAACATGCTGAGTTTAAAGTAAAGTGCCATCTGCTTTTCTACCCTGCTGCCTCCTGCCGGCTGTTGTTGGAGGGAGGAGGGGGAAGCGGCACGGTGGCTCCCTCGCTCCCTTGCCCCCTGTCCATAATGCTCCAGGCCCTCACAGCCAATCAGCATGCGCCTTCTTGGCAGCACATGCACAGTTGGCCCGGAGCATTACAGACTGTGACAGACTAAGGGTTTTATTATATTAGAATTGCAACCAAGCCAGTCGGACAGAATAATTGCATGCATTGTATGCAGTGACTGGGATTCTCCAATCTATTTTTGAATGCCATTATTCCATCCTAAGTGCAGGACTTTGCATTTGTCCTTGTTGAATTTTATATGGTTGATTGTGGACCATTTCTCCAGCCTATCTAGGTCATTCTGGATCATAGGCCCTGCCCTATGGAGTGTCTGAAGTTCCACCAAACTTGGTGTCATCTGTAAGTTTGCTAAGTGTACAATCAATCCCATCACCCTGGTCATTAATGAAGATCTGGAACACTGGATCAGAACCAGGACAGACCCCTGGGAAACTCCACTTGATACCTTCTCCCAACTAGAAATTGATCCATTGAGTACTACCTTCCCTAGTTTTGTGACCGAATTTTTACTTTCTATGAGTTCTTTTTGAGTTTCAGTTCCTTGAAGAGATTGCAGTTTATCCAAGCTGATCTCCTGCTGCACTTCCCATTCTTCCATCTCACTGGGGTAGCTTACTCCTGCACCCTGAAAAGGGCCGCCTTAAAATACAGCCAACTCTTCTGGACTGCTTTCCTCCTGACTTGCCTCCCAAGGGATCCTGCTCACCAGGTCCCTAAGTTTAAGTGTGATTTTTTTTTTTTTTTTTTTTTTTTTTCTGAAGTCCATTTTCCTTATTGCAGTGCTCCCTTCCTTCTCCTACTTAGGATGTTGAACATTTCATGTTCACTGTCACCCAAGTTAACTTCAACCTTCATATTCTCAACCGATTCCTCCCTGTTTTTGAGAAGTAAATCAAGAAGAGCTTCTCTTCTCATTGGTGTCTCTTCCATGTGGATCAAAAAAGGTATCCCCAACTCCAGAAACTTGATGGATTGCTTGTGCACTGCTGTATTTCCCTCCCAGCATATGTCCTGATAATTAAATTCCCCCATTAGAACCAAGTTCTGCAATTTGGAAGCTTCTGTCACTTGTTTAAAGAGGGCCTCGTGCAGCTCCTCCTCTTGCTTTGGAGGCCTGTAGCGGATGCCTGCCCCGCTGCTGCTCTTTCCTCTGAACTTTACCCAAAGGATTTCAATAGACCTACCTTCCACTTCATATTGCATATGTATATCACCCTTATATATAAAGCAACAACTCCTCCTTTTTTTCCCCTGCTTGTCTTTCCTGAACCAGCAATACACCAATCACAACCTATACTCCAATCACACGAGCTATCCCACCACACACATCTCTATAATCCCAACTGCATTATAATTCCATGATTATACAAGGACTCTTAATTCTTCCTAGTTATTCCCCTTCTCATATTAGTATATACCATAAAAGCCAATCTTTTACTCTCTACTTTAAGAGGTTTCTAATTCAGCATGGTTCTGTAATTATCAATCAGAAATTTTCAAATAAATGTAGACTTTCTTTCCATCTTTTCAGGTTCATTGATTTTATCTGTAGATCCCAGCAAGGCCACAGTTCTGTTGATGTCCTAAAACCAATTTTAATTTTGACTCCCAGTTGTCCAAAAGGTTCAGGTCACAGCCCTAGTAAACCCCACTTTCTATTTATATTTACGTGTTCTTGTGTTCAACAAATATGTCATCTTTCAGAAACGGAAGGTATTAAATTGATGTTAAAGCCTTACTGTAATTCTGGGGAGCTTCCCCTGACAGGGGATTTAAACCCCAGGCCCAGCAGCTCTGGCAGAGCAGTTTGAAGTCACTAGTAGTAGAAGCCTGTCTGGAGCTACTAGGTACAGGGTTTAAAATTGCCAGCTGGGGAAGCCCTTTGGTTCCCCCTCTCACCTTATCCCCTAGGCTGGGTATCCCAAGGCCAGTTGGGGATTGGGGCTGCCCCAGGCTGGTGCCAGCAAGATTGTCAGCATGCCAGGGTTGAGTCCAACATTCAACTGATTATTAGGCATCCACGCCTGACAGCTCTGGTGTGTGGACCTGCCACATATTTAATTTAAGGTACTATACAAACCAGCCATAAAACATAAATTATATGTGGAGCAGTCTCATGGTTTGTTTACCATTTAATGGCCTCTTAAATTGGATGCATGTGTAGCACCCTGCCATTTATGGTGCAATTGTGGTGATCATGGCATAAACGTAATGTGTGCCAGGGGCTTAAGGCAAACAAATTATTAGGGGGTTGATTCACATAAGGGGCTAAATATTCTGTCTACCTGCTCAATGTGTATGTTTAAGAAATGTGGTTGTGCAAATTTAGGCAGTCAGTAACTTGCAGGTTTTGAAAGGAATGTTTTTAAAGAATTTAAATGCTTTAAGAAAGGCCATTGCTTAATGTGCAGTGATGATCAATACATTTAACAGTATCGTTTCATAAAGAATTGAATAAAGAACAATGTAGAAACAAGTAGAATGCCTTTATATAAATCAGCATTACTCCACCAGCAATTTTACGTTCAGCTCTGGTCCCTGTCTTTAAAAGCCAGTGGAGAGAATGAAACGCTAGATTCTATTATGTGCCAGGTTGAATGATGAGAATGATTAGGTACATGGGGGACTGCTCAAAAACTTGTGCATCTTGGAGGAAGCAAGTAAGAGAGAGTATGCTAAAAATACTAAAATTAACAACATTTTAGAAAGAGCTAGTAGTAGTCATGGTTTTAGATATTGTTTGTATCCATTTCTATTACATAACGTTCTTCAGTTGCTCTGTTTGAGGAGATGCACCACCTCCATCTTTTGCAGGGAGCCTTTGAAACCCAGTGGGAAGAAAACTGAGAGGTCAAAAATGGCTTTTTCTTTTTGCCATGAAATTCAATTCAGGTTTGAGAGAGAAACTTCTGAAAAATCTCCTTTCTGTTACTTTTGTTCCTCAAGGAAAAGTTAGCAGCATGCCAAAAAAATAACAAAGCATGAATATTTGAACACGTCTGTGGGGCCACATACCACACATTCAGATGTTCTCCACACTGCAAGGGAGTGCTGCCCATGTGTGTGCTGCTCCGCTCTTTTTTTCCCCCGTAGGTGTTTTTGACCCCTGGATATCCAGGGGTCAAAAAAAACCCGTGGGGGGGGGGAAGCGGAGCAGCATGCACGTGAGCACCACACGTCACTCAAAAGCAGTGCTGGGTTGCCCAGGGCCATGCTGCGGCTGCTGGCCAGGCTCCACAGGGCAGAATAGCTGCTGCAGCCCCAGGAGGCCCCCAGAACTGCAGGTAAGGCTGCTGGGACCAGCCCAGTGCTGGCCCCAGCCTCTCCTACCCCACCCAGGGTAACTTACCTTGTGCCAAAGCGTGTGTGGCATGGGCACTTCCCAGGGAACCAAACATCCGTGCTTGTGTGGACACGGCTCAGGGGCATATCCAGACAAGTGTGCATGTGTGTTTTGCAGCACTGCAGACCACACACTGCTCACATGCAGGTATTTACTGCACTGCTGATTTGCAGTGTGGCGAGTTTTTTAGAAACCAGAAAGTTCAAGTGTAAAAAAAAAAAAAAAATGCATCAGAAAAAGGTTGGGTGGTGCACATGGCAGCAGTGTGCACTGCTCAAAACCAGAGCCTGGCCAGCCAGAGCCACACTCAGGCTGCTGGAAAGGCTTTGCACAGCCAGATCACCACTGCTGGAGCCCTAGGACCCTAGGTAAGGCTGCTGGGGTCCCAGGGTCCCTTATCCTCACCTAGAGCATTTTTTCCCTGCACTAACCCCACATACAAGGGCATGCACTGAGGCAAAAAGCAGCAGCATGAATTTGTGCCACTGTTCTTTTTTCCCATGCTCACAGGGATGTGGCTTAGAAAGGAAAGAGCTGGCCCTGGCTGGATTTTCTTTGCCATCCTATTCCCCAGAGCTCACATATGACCCCAGCAGCCCATGGAGTTTTTTGCTGCAAGAAAAGCAGAATCAGACATGTATATGAATAACAAGGAAATAAATAGTGTTATTTTTTCTTTAAATATCTGAAAATGTATTTGAAAACTCAATTCCTTTGTGACTGTCTTTAGCTGTTAGAGCTCAGGACAATGTTGTTTCTTGCCCATAACTGACTCTCAGTATTTCTTTGAACTTCCTTTAAAGCAGTCAGTGCTGACTGTTATCAGTGATAAGATCATGAACTGGACATGATACAGACTGACAGTTCTTATTTTCTTTTACGCACACACGCATGTGCATACATGCACACACGCACACATACACACACACACAAAAATATTACCAGGATTTTTAACTGCACAAGATGTTAGACACAACCAGTTTCTCTGTAGTTTCATAGGGGGAGAGAGGGAGCACATGAATGCACATGGTGAAACTACACAGAAATTGGTTGTTCCTATCATCTTGGGCATTTAAAAATACTGGTAAACCCAAAGCTTTCTTGCTTATGTTTAACTTTACATATCATGAGTAGTACTGTTGGCCTCAGCTTTTTGAAACATTGGACTACAGCAGCATAATTCACCCAGTTAAGCACAAGAAAACAGTACAAAACTGGTAGCACTTCAGCTATCATCTAACAAACATGTATGAACAGAAGCTTCAGAAGTATAGTAACAGGCAGCATTGAGTATAGGAGGAAGTGTTTGATATTCCCACACCCTGCATGTGTGTTAGGGTTTGATCTCACTTCCCAAAACTGCTCATAACTTCATCTTACTGTGTTATTTATTGCTAAATTACTCTTGACTTTTGTTGTTCAGGAATAACATGATTTCTCTCTACCTATGTCTACAGTTAGGTATTGGACGCATCTGTGCTTTAGAAAGAGTCAGATTATGAAACGCTTTGCACATGTATTATATTTTTTTAATGGAACTATTTTTGTGAACAACTGCCACTAATGAGAGAGGGTTTTTAATTTGGCCCAAAGAACTTTAAACATTACAGATAATATAAAAGGTTTCTGAGTCCAACCCATTTAGTCAAGCTGCATTAACATAAAGAAGAGTAGTTAAGAATATGGTTATCATTGCAAAAATTGTTGTTTTTAAATTTTGTGATGTTTATATTAAAGTAGAGCAGTTTAATAGTGTTACAGCATTCATTTTAATGGTTGGATATGAAAGTGTAAAATATAATGTACAATTGAGAGCAAAGGATATTGACTTTTTTCTTCCTTACTGTATTGTAAACAAAATTTTTGGGGGAAAAATCATTTATTGTTTCCATAGCACTGTAATACAGTTTCATAGTCAGAGTGAGGATGCACTTAAGCTGGCA
The DNA here is from genome assembly GCF_001723915.1 of Gavialis gangeticus. Classification (NCBI taxonomy): domain Eukaryota; kingdom Metazoa; phylum Chordata; order Crocodylia; family Gavialidae; genus Gavialis; species Gavialis gangeticus. Next base: position 182,541,714 of record NW_017729024.1, on the reverse strand, counting down.
TAGTTGGGTTCTCTCCATAAATTGAAACAAGCCTGATCTAAAGCTCATTTACTGTCTTGGAACAGAATTGATCTTGCTTTCACATTTGATTCCCCCACTGCAGATTTTGAGAGGAAGAAAAATAGCTTTGTTAGGTCAGTTTAACTAGGCCAGAGTTAGACAGAAAAGTCTAGCAAGCCAAGTGTTATAAACATTTTTTTCTCCTTTTGCTTTCTTTTTTATGGATTTTTGTAACACAACTGATTTTAATATAATTTAATGGAGACCTTCATGTTGATCCACTGATTAAGACCCTTCACCATTTGTAATTTACAAAGCAATGTATCTATTTATTATCTCATAGAAAATACTATCAACTTGTTACCTCTGGGATTAGTCTTTTTGAAGTATGAGACATCTTTGTTTAATGTGTAAGGTTTGGGATAACAGTAATTAATATAGGTAAAGTTTCTATTTTGTTGAGATCAAATAATACTTATAGTCTTGTAATTCTTCAAACTGTATTATTACACCTACTTTTGTACTCAAATACATAGGAGCTGTTAAGAAGCAATTTTTAAAATATTTATTTGAAAACAGATAAACTAAAGTGTTTGTTGGCCGTGTTCAGATAGTAGGGCTTCTAAAATGGTAATGCTAACTACCCTATAATAAAAGACTGCTTTCTAAGGAAAAAGCAGTTTTTGAGAAAACATTAAATTTTTAAGCTTCAGAGACATTATAACCTGAAAGACAAATTCTGCCTTGTGTTCCTCCTCATGAAGCCAACAAAGGATATATAGGATATAAGAGAAAAAATGGTGCAGTAGGATGCTATCCATATTTCTATCACTTCAGTAAATTGTTATCATGATATTAAATCTTCATTGTTCTCAGACAGTCAGCATCTTTGATATTTTTACATTTGTAAAAACAAACTTAATAGGAGCCCTAAGCCATGTTGTGAATTGGGATAACCTCCTTAAAACATGCATATTTCTGTTGTTTTACATTGTACTGTTTCACAGGCAGATTAGTATCTCCAATGAACTATTAATCAATTAATGTAAAATATTTAAATAATTCGCCATTTATCAAATTAATAAAAATAGGCATTAAAAATAGAAATGAATGAATTAATAAAAAACCCAATAAAACAGTCCAGAACTACTTTATTTGGCTAATGTCCTGAATAGAAAATAAAATTGTAATTTTTCTGACGTTCTAACTCATGTGAGGTCATTTTGCCACTAAGATTAGAAAAAGTGACAAAATAAGATCACTTCACCTACATAATGTTTCAAAAATACATTAGAGTTTCTGTGCCACATGAGTGAGATAGGAGGGGTTATATCTGAGTCCTAAGTGAAAGGAAAGCACCAGCCAAAAATATTACAACTGTTGTCTAACCCATAAGACATGAGGCAGCTAATTGCTCCCTTTCCCTTTTGAAATTACTCAGACTGAGCTAGATAGTAGTTATTGATTTAATGTACAGTAAATGTCCTATTGTTCTCTACACATCAATATGGCAGGTAAGTGTAGATTGGGTTCTGACTGACAACATTTACTTCATCAAAAATATTAAGAGGAACTAATTCTGAAGCAATGGCACAAAATTACCAGCAGAGATACAAGAAAACAGTGCAAGTCTTTTTATACATGGACAGTGCACATGCCATATAAACAAAGTAGGCATATTCTCTGGCCCGCAGCACAAAATGTCTACAAAATAATTTAGACTTTTTAAAAATCATCCCTTTTATCTGTTTTTTTTTCACCTGCGCATGTATGAGTTGGATGATAAAGCATTTAATGATAAGAGCCTACAAAGAATACAGCAGCTCTGCAGATAAGCGTATTTGTTGGGTTTGATGCCATTTCATATGCAGTTCTGTTACAGCCACTATGGCTCATTTGGAAAATATTTCCTTTTTTTTTTTTCTCTTGTTGTATAGAAGCAACTTGTATCTTAATTCTAAAATATATCTTGTTCTGAACAGAAATCAGTCTCCATCAGGAACAACATGGCTTCTTAATAACATACAAATGCTGTTTGAGAAAGGACCAAACAATGTACACATTGCTTATGTTAATCTTAAAGTGTGGAGGTGGTTGCACACATGTGTACATGCTCACGCTCTCTCTCACTCTCTTTCTGTGTCTTTCATTTATTTCCTTTGCATCTTTTGGGGAGAATGGTGTATAATATACTTCAGCAGGAGGTCAAAGGGGAACAGTTAAGACCATCAGAAACTGAGTTGAGGAAAATCAATTTAAATGTCAGGAAGAAATTACTGCTGACATGGAACGTCAACTAAAACATTGACGAAAGTTCCAGAAAAAAAGATACAAGTTAAATCTGAATACAATTACAAAAAATGATACTATTTCTTTTTTTTATAATTATTTCATTAGAGGATCTCCAAAGTTGAATACTTGACATGTGTTAATGAATTTAGGCCTAACAGGTATCCCCGTGTGAGACAGAAATCATCTCCTTATTATAGTTGAACAGACTGATGCATGCAGTATAAATTCATTGCGCTGGGACCATAAGGCTGCTGGCCTCGTTTCTTTTTCTTTCTGGGATCCATCTTGCATCTGGCTGTCTAAGAATTTACACTTCCGTCATTACCATAGCATCTCACCATCCACTTGGGTGTGCAGTAGGTCAGGAATTAATTTCATCCAGAGAGAGAGAGAGTGACTTGTTCTAGCTACTGTAAATCATCCCCTTGAAATACTATAAAAACACATAGGAACTTAGTGGAGAGTGCAGTATTTTTCTGTCCCCCCTCCCTCCCCTTCCCAACTACTAGTAAGAGGGAGAGAGAAAGGAAGAAAGGTACAATACCCACTTGCTCTCTGCCACTTTTACTTAGTCGGAGCTCAGTCTTATGGCAAAGTACAAGACAAGAACCAAGAGAGAAGTGTTGTCTTCTTACCTGCACCACTGATTTTTCTGCATAACTTTAAGCAGGACATTTAATCTGTTTCCCCATTTGCAAAATAGATTAATACTCACACCACCCAAATAATATTTACCACTAAGATCCTCTCGTGTAGTAAAAGGCATGGTAGAAGCTGGAAATACTTGCATATATATATATATAAAATTTGATATTCTGATCATAGTTTGATTCTCAGAGATATATTTTAAAGGTTAAATGTAAACAAATTTTATTCTGGTCAGTGCCGACCATGTTGGGCTTTTTTTTGGACTTTGATCTGTCTTTCCTCATTACCTACCCATTACTCTCAACATGTTTGCAATGTAAGTTTAAAGAAATAGTTGTGTTAGAGCAGCAAAATAGTACAAAATGATCAAGCGTGGAATTTTTTGGTGACAATTTTGCCCTATCCTATATATTAGAATATGTTTTTAAACTTTGAGAACTCTGTTTTCCTGTTGACTTCTGTTATTTTGCTTCCTTGAAGGGTGTCGGGGCAGGGGGAAAGTGTTTAAAAAAAAAAAAAAAAAAAGG
>NW_017729024.1:182519087-182538166 GCF_001723915.1 Gavialis gangeticus | reverse complement strand
GGGGGAAAGTGTTTAAAAAAAAAAAAAAAAAAAAGGGAAAAATTTCAAACAAAAAAGGAAAAATTTCCCCATGCAAAAAGCATTGGTACCTCCTTCCAAATCACTGAACTACTTGTAGCCTCTTAACATACTACTGCTTATATGGACATTATACAAAATGAAATATCCTTAAACTAAAATCTTTTCCTGAGCTACACTCCTGCCAAGTTCCTGCCTGAAATACTGTTGTCTGTAGAGTAAGTAGTAGCTTGAGTATTTTCACTGAAAGAAGCTATTTTTATGATGTTTATTTTAAAATGTTTTTTCATAGTTGCTGAGACCTGATGGTCACTGCTATTCCTGTCTTGCCTTGTAGATTTTTTGCAAAAGACCAGAGAACTCTAATCACTTCAGTGGCAGTTTATGGCCATGAATGTCACCTTTTCCTAGATATAGGCGAAGACAGCTTTAGTCTGTTCCAGAATATTGGGTATCATCTGTGATTTTAGCCATGCAGCCAGGTCAGCACAGAAATGTATTTAAACATATGATTTCAAGGGTGTTTGTTTGGCAAATGTGTCAATATTGCTAGCTTTATATCATCCTTAATTAGTAAGTAGATTTGCTAATAGACATTTTATAAATATCAAGAATTCAGCATCAGCACAGACCTGCTAATGCAGTCTTTGGCTACTGTAGCAAGGCTGATGTGTATTGGCGAATTCACATTAGCATAGCTGCTACTTGTCCTGCACTAGATAATGGACTCAAAGGTTAAGAGCAAAGGATCTCAACAGCGCCAATCAGTGAAGCTTTTCCAGGGCTAATTACCTCTTTACTGCGCTGACTCTAATGTGACATGTTTATTGCCTTAACTAACAACTCATTAGCTTAGTTGATGTTTTTGTCAATATTAATTCGTTCATTTAAGCCAAGTCAAAGCTTAAACAAAGATGTCCAGACTGAGAAACGGGCAGCAGAATGACTTTTGTTTAGTTCATCGTTTTTTCTGTAGCTCAAATTAAACAAGATAAATGCCAGCCAGAGAAATATTTAGAGTATTTTTGTGAAGGAAGCAGCTGTTTCTCTATGTTCTAACGCCCGAGCCGAAGGCCGGGGGTTTTTTGTTTTTGTTTACTTTTTGTTTGTTTTGTTTCTTTAATAGGACATGCATTGTTTAAGAAATCAAATTCAAGTAAATGCAAGCATGTGCCTCATGACTCTGTATGTGTATCAGGAAGAAACTTGCTACTCTTTTAATGCACATCTGAAAAAAAGGGTAAACATTAATTTTCTAGGAAAGCATGTGAGTTGTTAGTTTCTCTGGAATACTATATATGGTAGGCAGTTTGTTCAATAAACAAAAATAAGCAAGTCATAGAAATCTAGTATTAAGAGCTGCCTCAAGAAAAACCTATAAAGATCAATATGTTATCTCTTCCACAATAGTAACTAATTTAAATGAGCATTATTAAAGAGGTAATGTATAATTGCATAGCAATAATGATAAATTAAATATGTTATTTGTCTTTGTCCTCATTCACATTTTATTAACACTTAATCGCTAGTTAATTGTCTATTGTAATGTGGTGTTAATGACAGTTTGCTAGAAACTGTGCTAACTTTTATTATTTTTAAACGGTGCAGAATCGGGACCTGAATTAAAATATGCTGGGCTCATGCTTTGGGTTATCTCTCTTATAGTTACAGTGTCAATTAAAAAAGGTGAAAGAAAGGTTAATATTAATTTGCCTGCAACAGAGCAAGGGCTGATGATTTAGTGTGGTATTGTGATCAAAAGCCTCAATCAGGCAGGGCTAGGTACAAAAAGGGATATTAATGTGGTTGGTGCCAAGAGTGGAATCTACAATGCTGAGTTAAGAACTTAAGCTTGTTCTGTAATCCACAGGAAAAATTAAATGTCTCACAATGGAATTTACAACACTCATACATTGAAATAAGAGACCGTTAAACTCAGGGCTGTAGAGAGGTACCACCAAGGCATAGATCCCCTCCTGAAGTCAAGTGCCTAAGACTTTTTTTTTTTCAAAAACAGAAGGGAGGTGGTGGTAAATTGATCTGAGAAGATGGTAGTGGTGGTGTATCATCCCTCCTTCCTTCCTATTCCCATTTATCTAATAGCCATGTGCAAAGAGCAATCATCCAGGATGTGAACAATTAAGGTTCAAGTCCCTCCTTCTGCCTTAGAGAATTCAAACCCATCTCCAACCTCCCGTGAGAGTCTTTAGCCATAAGATGATAGGTTCTTCTGGGCTGGGGCACTTTCAGTTCGTCCTTCAATTCTGTAGGCAAGTGGTCAAAGGAGTCACAGGGAAGAGTGGAGTTTTGGGTACCCGTTTAGAGACTTTTCTCTAATGACTGCGTAATATTAATCTATACAGGCATGTTGCCTTACAAACTATAAAATTATTGTGACTCTGCCCCAAAAAGCTGATAGTTTAAATCAAATAAATGCTGCGACTTGGGACTGTACTCATAGGGGCTAGAAATATCTAAGGAGATTGTCACTACAAAGATCAATGTGCAGTGACTTCACAAAAGTAGGCTGAGTGTATTATTTTCTGTTTGCACTCCATTTTAAAATATCTTGTGTATATGCTATTATCAAATATAATATTTAGTTACTAAGGGATATCAATGGGGATGCAAAAATATAGAAAATTCTCTTTTGGCTAATGTTTTTAACTACACCGTTCATTTCTGGCTGTTGCTTTTAAGGGTTTCTTGGAGGAAAAAAATTGTTTTCCTAGGCTGTACAGCCACTTTGCTGCTGCTACATTCCTATGGCGGTGGTATTTCTACTACAGGTTTCCCTCGCCTTATGCTGTACTGCATTCCTGGAAAACGGCGCATAACTTGAATTCACATAAAGGGAACCTGCTTTGCAATGTAACAAATAAGGATACGTTCCAAGACCTTGACTGTACTGACCCCCAGCCCCATTTCTACCACTTCTACAAGATATTTTTGGTATTCACCAATAGCAGACGTACACACAAGCACCGGGGGGTGGTGAATGTTACCGTAATGGGGATGGCAACTACAGAAACACATCACAGATAACAAGCAAGGAGCATGGATCCACACAGGAGACCAAATTTTGGTTCATATCACTCCCACAATGCACTACACAAAGCAGCTGACTGTGGGCTTCTACCACACCAATCGCATAAGAATGAATTTACCTCATATATAGCAAAGAGTCATTGCATAAGAGTGAATGCGCACATACAGAACCTGCGTAAAGAGAGGGAAAGATGCAATTCTAAGGGTTTGCAGGTCTGCAGGTCATCTTCTTCACCTTGTTCCTGCCCTGCTCCGTGTTAACTACCTGCCCCAAAACTCTGCATTGTTGAACTCCATAACAATCAGGGTATTTACAGACTTCAGTCAGATTCTTCTGTAAAGTTATTATGCTTCATTTGGGTCACTTGTGCACTCAAGTGAGTAAAAAATACTTCTATCTATGCCCTTCCCTTGAGGTGTTCTGGGAATCCTTTCATGTGTCATTGAGTTTTATTCTGACCCCAAATTAGGATTGAATACTTTTTTTTTGCCTAGTTCTTTACCCCAGGATTTTCTGTGGGCACATTTGTTTAACCAGACATCCAAATTTGGCCACTGTAGCTTTCTGTTTTCTCTTCCTTTGATAAAATGTGATGCCAAATATGAATTAAAACTCCCAAAAAACTCCAATAAATTTGTTTAGATCTTTATATCCAGTGACAGCCAATGCAAATAACTGCTTTCTCTTTCTACAACTCTGTGTCATTACATTTGAATTATTTCATAATTAAGTCAGTCAACTGAAGTGGAGGAAGAAGAATATAACATGGCATCATGCCACCTGTGCTCTGTGACCTCCATGGCAGAGGAAGGGTTTCATTCACTTGGTACACATTATTAATTCATTTGGCATTCATTGTAATAACATAAATCATCAGAAATTCATTTGGTTTTAAAGTGCATATAATATATAATCTCAAGGGGTTGTCATTGTAATTGAGCTATTAATTAATGTATCATCATTTTAATGTGACCTTTTCTTCTGTCTACTATTCAGCTTCTGAAGCTAATAGATTGGGGGGGGGGGCTGCTCACGCGCATTTTCCTCCTATGTTCAGGAGGTTCCGGGGTGGGGAGGGGGGTGGTGAAAAACGTCTTATGTTAACCAAGGTTAAATATAATATATTCAAATATTCATCAGTGTTTACTTGATGAATACTTCATTCATACTCACTTTTAGTACAGTACATAGGTACAATTAAAGGCATTCTAGAAGAAAATGTTACATTTGCTGTCTGAGTACAGAGAGAATGAAACCCCATGGTCCACAATTTGTCTTCTGTTCTTCTATATTATTTTCTGTCAAGCTTATTCCAGTGAGGAAATCTCTGTATAAGTTTTCTCAGGGGTTTCTGCCCACTAACTCAAAGAAGAAAAAAATCTACTCTTATGCTCACCCAATGCCTGTGCTGTAGAGGTGTTTATTGTGGACACACTTCCTAATTCACCTACGTTTAGTAGTGACTGCCATCTGTGTAGCTCAGTGCCAGGCATAAATTTTCCACTGGACCATCACCGCTTCTTTTTCTGTTATTCCACTTTCTCAAGCACTGTTTTGACATGTCTTGGATAAGTGAGAGCATCCCTGAGCTCTCTGCCCCAGTTTATCAGGTTGTCAAGGATTTTCCCACTTGCACATTTACTCTTTTTGCATCATGTGAGGAAGCTGCTTGCAGAGATCTTGCTGTGGGGAGAAGCAAAATTAAGTTTTCTGGCATCAGCTGAAAACTTGGAAATTGGAAGGAGCAGCTTTTTAATCAAAGTAAATCAAGTGTGGGTTGTGAATAATATTCATGGTGAGATTAACTTTAAGGGAAATAACTAATGAAATATAACCTTGCACTTCAGAAAGTACTTCATTTTTATAATATTACTCATAGGAGTTACATCTCCTGACAGCCCTAGTCACTGAAATTGAAAGCCACCTCTAGGAGTTCTTCAGATGATATCATCAGAAGGTCATGGGGGATTTTAAATACAGAAGGACACTTAACCTCGTTGAAGTCTTCCAGACACATCACCACATTCACAGCTGTTTAGAAATTGGTGGAATTTTTTTTGTTCAGCCAGTTCCATCAAATGGCTGAAAAATCATTAAAAATAAGTCTGAAAAATGTCATAAAAATTTCTACTAGCTATAGCATTGGAGTTATGTAGCTGTGATAGACTAGGAATTATGAGAGACAAGGTTTTTTGTGGGTGATATCTGTTAATGGACCACTTGCATAGCTGGGATAAACATAGACCAACGTTTGAATGTGACTCATTCTTCTGGTATAAAGAGAGGCAAGGAATCTCGTGGGTGATATCTTTTATTAGACAAGTTTTTGAATGAAAACCGGTGTTCTTAAGGTCAGACCTTTTTCAGGTTAGAAAAAGAATACTTTGCATTTGACAGTTTGTACAGACACTCAGTTTCTTCTGGGAATCTTGCTGTTTTTCCAGGAGAAACCATGAGTGTACAGATATTCAGGCTTTTTCTCCAAGAGTAAAATCACTGTTTCAGGAGGAAAAAACCTGGGAACAACCAGAGTTACATCACGCCCCAGAGAGTTTCTCGTTCAAATGATGAGGCCCTGAAGAGTAGAGAGCTTGTAGTACTGGCAGTATGCAGCCAGGGAGTGGGAGGGACCCTATGCACACATCTCAGCATGCTCTGCAGGCTCCCTTATCTGACTGGCAACCGATGGCAGCAGAGCATAGGGCAGCCCTGATTGGCTGATGCAGACAGCCCATGGTCAGCCTGTGTTTCCCTGAAGCACGGTGTGAGGATAGTGAAGGGGACATATTCTGTCCCTGCTGGAGCAGCAAAATCCAGTGAGCAACACAATGTCCTTTAAGGGGGTGTGCAGGGTGCATCCTGGAGGACTGTGTTCTCTTGACAGAAGCCACAGGATGCTCTTCTACCAGGAGAACAAAACTGGGGAAATTCTCCAGATTAAAGTGTGCCTAAGTCTATTGCAACCATGCAGTTGGTCCTTTACAAAAATAACACCCACAAAAATCCTTACCAATTGTAACTGTATATAGCATATACTGACCAAGAATTTAATTTACAATTTCATTTATATTAGTTTACATTTAGATTGCAAGAGTTTTCCATTATAATGTAAAAAACTACTGTATTTATTTGGTTTTGTGCACAACAGTTCTTGCATTTAAAAAGGTGCAGTCAAATTCAGTTTCTTTTTAAAGTGGCCTATTACAATAATCCATTTTTAATTATAGTATAATCCAGTAGAATCTGGTAGAATCTCTTTCTTTCAAGGTAACTTAATTTTTTATGAAAACCTTTCTTCCTCGCTTCAAAATTTTTTCAGCTATTTGATTCCTTCCTTGCTAACTAACTACTAGGAAAATTAAATACCCCAAATGCTCTTCTGGAAAAAAAAATCTTTGTAATCAGCCCGTCTTCTAATTACGAGGTTCTTCACCTTGGGAAGAAAAACCTGCAGCATGTGTATAGGCTCGATAGTGCTACACTGGCTAGTGCTATAGACGAAAGGGACTTGGGGGTCATGATTGACCACAAGATGAACATGAGCCATCAATGTGATGCTGCAGCTAGTAAAGCAAGCAAAACGCTGGCTTGCATCCATAGATAAGCAAATCCCACATCATTCTCCCGTTGTATTTGGCCTTGGCGAGGCCATAGCTGGAGTACTGTGTCCAGTTTTGAGCTCCACAGTTCAAAAAGGATGTGGAGGAGCTTCAGAGAGTCCAGAGGAGAGCCACGCGCATGATCAGAGGTCAGGAAAACAGACCTTATGATGAGAGGCTGAGAGCTATGGGACTCTTCAGCCTGAAAAAGCGCAGGCTCAGGGGTGATCTGGTGGCTGCCTGTAACTTTATAAGGGGTGACCACCAGGATCTGGGGGAATATCTGTTCACCTGAGTGCTCCAAGGGATGACAAGATTGAATGGTCACAAACTCCTCTGTAACCGTTTCCAGCTGGACATAAGGAAGAACTTCTTTACTGTCTGAGCCCCCAAGGTCTGGAATAGACTGCCGCCAGAGGTGGTTCAGGCACCTACTTTGAACGCCTTCAAGAGACATTTGGATATTTATCTTGCTGGGATCCTATGATCCCTGCTGACTTCCTGCCCTTTCGGCAGGGGGCTGGACTCGAAGATCTTTTGAGGTCCCTTTTGGCCCTAATGGCTATTGAATCTATGAAATATGAAATCTACTTTAATTTGTTTAAACAAATAATAGGTAGATATTTTTCAAGAGGAATTGGATTATTTCATTTGATTGCATTCCTATAATGTCATCAGGATTATTTAGGATTCTATATGACATGCCACTTGTCCAACTGTTTCAAATAAATGAGTCATCTACTGTATCATACATAGGTACTACTTGCAGAGCAACTATTACTGCCACAGAGACTGTTTTAAAATAGGAAAAGATTGGATGCACTGTTATTTTTGTTAATGGAATGTAAACCTTTCATCTTTAGGGTCAATTTGGCAGAGGCCAGGGGACCAAAAGACAATTACCATCTTTTGACAGGCCAACATCCTTCTTAAAATATACTGGCAGACAGGTACCCACATCACAAAAATATGTTCATGGGTGATAGTGTTGGAGTGATACTGTAGCCATGATGATACAGGAAATATGCAAGAGGGGAGGATTTTTGTGGGTGATATCTCTTATTGGACCAGCCTTTTTCAGGTGACCTAAAGAAGAGTGCACTGCATTTGAACACTTTTTTAAAGTCTGTTCCACCATTTAGTTGGTCCAATAAAAATATCACCCACAAAAACTCTTGCCTCTGTCACCGATGATAAAGTTTTTTATAACCTGAGTAGGGAAAGATCAAAATTTGAGTACCAGTGGAGAGAAAACAGCTTTTAATCACTAGATATTTTTACTCTAACACAAATTGAAGCCTAAGTAAAATGATGTGCTGAAGATGGTGTACGTCCTGTCCTGTGTAGATATAGATTTCAGTTTAGGCCTGCTATTCCTATATTATATTTGTGTAAATAATATAATTATATTATATAAATACATATATAAGAAAGATTGGCTTTTCAACAAGGGCATTATTATTTGGATATTACAACTTCATATAGTTCAGTTCAGTACATCTCTGGCATAAGAGAAAAGGAAAAAAGTGATAACTAAATTATTGATATAAGTTTCTCAAATTGTGTCAACAGGTTCATGAAATTATCATAATTTACTTAACTGACCATCAGCAGGAAATAAATTTAGTGTTGCGTGCAATCTCATATAGCAGTCTTTTCTTACTAAGGCAAACTTTAAACATTACATCAATTCAAATCTATGTTTGAGACTTACAGGTGTATATTGTATGTAAGAGTATTTTAGATAAAATGTTTGTGGTTCAAGTCTGTCTGTATCTACCCAGCTCTAAAATCCTATTTTAATTCAATTGCAATGCATGCAGATTTCTACATAGTTTTTTTTTCCTTTAAATAATCTGTCTTTGCTTTATAAATGATCTTTAAAGTTTCTATTAAATGCCAGTATACAGACTCTCCAGACATTTTCTTGGAATTTTCTTACCTTTGTCAAGATCTTTTCCTATAAAATGGCTACCATTTCTGCTTCCCCAAGTTCAGAATGTCTGAAGATCAGTGGACATGTACACATCCAGCTTTTCTAAGTAGTCCCCAACCTGTTCTTTCACCTCTGAGGGCTACTCACCTTCTCCCCAAACTGTGCTGCCTGGTTCAGTAGTCTGGGAGCTGACCTTGCCTGTGACAGTCGATGTGAAAAAGGCACTGAGCACTTCAGCCTTTTCTGCATCCTGTCACAAGGTTGCCTCCCCATTCAGTAAGGGACCCACACTGTTCCTGATCCTCCTTTTGCTACCAACATTCTTGTAGAAACCCTTCTTGTTCCCCTTCACATCCCTTGCTAGCTGCAACTCCAATTGTTCTTTGGCCTTCCTGATTTCATCTTTGCATGCCCAAGCAATGCTCTTATTGTTCCTAGTTATTTATCCAAGTTTCCACTTCATATAAGCTTTCTTTTTGTGATTTAGTTTACTGAAGAGTTTCCTGTTAAGCCAAGCTGGTCTTCGGCCATACTTACTAGTCTTCCTTTACATTGGGATGGTTTGTTCCTGCACTCCCAGTAAGGCTTCTTTAAAGTACAGCCAGCTCTCCTGGACTCCTTTCCCCCTCAATCTGGCTTCCCAGGGATAGCAGCCCTCCTCCTCAGAACATCCACCTAGTGAAGAAATCCAAAGCCTCCACATCAACACCACTCTCTCAGCCACATGTTTTCTTCCATGATGCGATAGTCCCTGCCTGGTCCCTTGCTTTCCACTGGGAGGATTGATAAGAACCCCACTTGTTCTCCAAACTCCTTTATCCTCCTGCCAGAGCCTAGTAGTCTCCTCTGATCTGCTCAGTGTCATGCTTAGCAATATTTTTGATACCTACATGAACTAGCAGGAAAAAGTAATGGTCTGGTGGATGGACGAGCTTTGGCAGTCTTTCGGTAACATCTCGAATATGGACCTCAGGCAGACAGGACACCTCCCAGGATCCTAATTATTGTCAGGTGCCTTTGTACCTCTCAGAAGGGAGTCTACAATTACTACCACTCTTCTCTTCTTTCTGCGTGCAGTAGTCTTACAGTCCCCATCCCTGGAGCCTTTCACTTACTGCTGTCTAGACTGCTGAGTCCTCTGAATCTTGCCTGCTGGTGTCCTCATCTCTGCCTTTTTTCACCAGCTATTCCACTGCAGAGTGCTTAGAAGCAGTTGTCAACTTCTACCTGTTCCTCTTGAATTTTGGGTACCCATCTCCTTGTGGTCACATGTTGCCACTTCTCTTCTATTAACATCTCCAGTGCCAGCCTCATATGACTCTTATCCAGGAAGTGTCTGTTTTCTTTGATAACATGCAGTGTGGATACCTGTGCTTCCAACTCTTCAGTCTTTTCCTCCAGCTTAGACACCAGTTTACATTTAGTACAGGTCATCAGTGGTTTGCTGTCTGGTTTGTGTAAATTCAAATTAATGCAAATTAACACTACTTCCCCACATTTTGCATAACTACCACCAATACCCATCCACTACATACATACTCCCAAAAATAAAACCTACATATACAGAAAAAATAGCTGAATCTTGGTCTTATCATATGTCTATTGCATTTAGAAATAGCTATTTCAAATTTCATTTTTTTAAGGAGAGAAGGTTTTGATTGTTGAGATCTAGTCTCTGCCTCAGGGTGAGGGATATAATAATACCTACTGATCTCCTGGAGGTAATGTTAAAGATTGTTTCATATTTATAGAGCAGTTACTTATAATAATACTTTCAAGTTTAATTCCTTTATTTTTTTATTTTTAAAAATAACATCTTGCACTCACTTCTTTCTTATATATCTGCATGATCCTCCCCATATGAAATGGTCCTATAGGAAGAATATAATAAGGATGTAATCAATAGACTTCTATAGACATTACTATACACTTTAATAGAGAGTAATCTCTCTTCTATATTTTTAACTGACCTAAAGGGTTTTATATTAGGGACATAGGTCTTTATTAAATTCTATTGAATGCTTCAAAAATGTTATAAAAAAACCCTGTTTTCTATTAAATTCTTCACAGTTCTGGGCTGACAACTTCTGATAGAAAAGCCATTGTCACTCCTTCAGAGAGAAGCCTTCCCACAGCTGCCTCACTTGAGAGCTGTTTATGCATGTTTGTCTACCTGTCTCATATTCTTTAACTCTGGGATTGCAGTATCTCATTCACTAGAGATCTGAAATATCATTTATGTAAAACACACAATTTTATATGTTCCAATCCTGCAAAAGAATTCATGTAGTACTCAAGATTGTTATTAATCCTTCGTATTGTCACAACACCTTAGGGATTCTGTTGTGTTAAACTGTACAAACGCAGCAAAGCGGTGGTCTCTGCACCAAATAGCTTACAGTTATTCAATAGAATTGATGTAGGCAGAACCTTGCATCTCTGCTTTCACTGACTGCAGTGGTAATCAGTAGGTGTGAAGGCCTGCCCTTTTACAAGAGCAGACCCTATTGTTGTACTCAGTGAACAGCTTTCCATACTGCACACTGTATTTGTGGCAAGCATTTCCAAACAACAAAAAATCAATTTGGTAGTTTTCTTTCCAATGTGCTAAGTTTTTCTCCTGTTCTGTATGGCAGGCAAGGCATTGACATTTCTGCTGCTGCAGCCACCCAGCCCCAAACTTCCTCCACACAGCACCATCCGTAGAACTGCAATTGATCTGATTGGGCGAGGTTTTACTGTATGGGAGCCATACATGGACGTCTCTGCTGTATTAATGGGCCTTTTGGAGCTCTGCGCTGATGCTGAGAAACAGCTTGCTAAGTACGTATTAATCCAATAATTTCTTTGGAGGGCTTTCAGGGGGCTGTATTCTGATTTGTTTCTCATAATGTTAACATCTAAAAAATATAGATATGGAATCCATAATATTTAATTAGAAAATGGGAAAAGCATCTTCCTTGCGTTTGAGCAGATTGAAATTTGACATTGGACCAAGCTGTGGTCTCAGTTCTATGTCAATTTTCTGGGTTTTGCAGTCTTTTCCTGCTATAGTACATGATCTCAAAAGGGGAATGGTCTACCCACAGAGAGCTGTTGACATGGAAATTGAGACAGTATTTACACATGTATGGTTACTAGTTTGTCACGATTTTGGACATAACACCCTATTATCTACTGTACATAGCTGATGGATATTTGGCAGACTCTTTGGGGTGGGGTATCAACTACTCAGCTAGGTCATTCAGTTGTCAAATTTGAGAAGAAGAATCCATTAAATATTTTATTACAAAAACAATATCTTTGTTTATTCAACCTCCCTTTGCCTTCTTGAATCTGAAGAGTAATTACTTTCAGAAGCTTTTTACACTAGCATTACTCAAGAACATCTTTTTTGGTTCTGGGGTTTTAGAAGCCACTGCCTTATCATGTGAATAAATAATTTTGAGTACTTTAGAAAATACACTTCAGAAGATTGTTGTTTTATTTAGCAGTATTATTTAACATACAGCCTTACTCATGACCATCTTTTCTCAACTAAACTTGGTTTCCATAGGTAGCCTCTAGATAATTTATAGATTTAAAGAGTCCTATGAAATCATAAGCTCAGTGGACTGCATCCTATCTCTTGGGTCAAAAAGAAGCTTGTTCAAGTATCCTGGCAGTCTATTTGGTATATAATCCACTTATATATAGGTATTTGCAGTCAAACTGCAACAAATTATAAAAGAAAATTTTCATGCAAATCTGCCCCCTTTCCAAAAGCTTTCAAAATGATGTCTACAAACTTAGTCGACATAGTGTTTCAAGAGTGTGTTTCAAGATTTGCATTAGTTTTTCTTTCATTCCCACTGAAAACATTGTAAAAGAAAGAAATCACTGAGAAAAGCTGTATTATTCTACTCCTCTTTCATCCTCTTGTAGCTGTCTGTTGCAGATACAAAGGTGTATGAATATCCTTTTTTTTCCCCCATAGATGTCAGTCCTGACATTTTGCTGACAGATCTCTTTCCAGCTTTTCAGGGTGGTTAAATTACACACAGCAAGTCCATTGACTTCAGTGGTTTACTCCTAATTCAAATGAAATGAGAATCAGGCCATCAGTTCCATAACAGGAACATCTCAAATTTGTCATTGTGCAATGATTTTACTTCTAATTAGGGTGAATTCTATAGAAAACAACATATTTATTTTGATTGACTTATTCCATGTTTATTTAATCAGAGAAAAGCAGTCTTCACAGAGTTCACGTGCATAGCACTGCTTTTCACAGCATTCCACAATGAAGTAAATTGAAGATGACTTTTCCTTAACTCTGCTTTATTTTTGTTTGATTGCTTAGTCGTCTTAAAAGAGGGAATAGTGTGGTTACTGTAACTGACACAATTTGTTATTTGAATTCATGTCAATTTCTCAAGCAAATCGACTTGTAAAAGG
The DNA here is from genome assembly GCF_001723915.1 of Gavialis gangeticus. NCBI lineage: Eukaryota > Metazoa > Chordata > Crocodylia > Gavialidae > Gavialis > Gavialis gangeticus. The sequence continues at coordinate 182,525,127 of NW_017729024.1, read as the reverse complement.
AAAAGTATTTGTTTTGTGTGATTTCTAGATGTATTATATTGTTTTATGGGTGTTTGCATCCTACGAGCCAGGCCATGTTGAGTTGATTTGATGCAGACAACATATTGAACTAACTGAAATGAAGCTGTTTATTAGAATCCAGCTTGATAGGATGTACAATGTAGATTGCTTTCAGAAGCCACTGGGGGGGAAATCACCAAAGGCGTTGTGATGGATGGATGAAGGTTAACAGGTTGAACCTAGGCTGCTTTAGGTCTTTTCTTCCTTTCTAGGAGTGGTAAGTAGTACCCATTTTGCAAACAAAAGGATTTGTACAACTGCATAAGGCAAACACTAAGCTTCAAGTGCATAAAGATACCACAGAGGCTGGATCTGCCAGTGCAAAATAAAAATACTGCATTAGTGGACAGGAGCACTGGTCTTTTTTAAGAAAGGCATGGGAAGCAGGTGGAGCCCTTGTATTTGAGAGCTTCTGCCTCATCCCAGCCATCTAAAGGGAAGCAGTGATTCTTGGAAATGTTATGGTGGTAAGAGAACCCAAAATCATTGGGCAGTGTCTGGCAGCCGCTTTCAAGTCTCAGTGAGCCCAAGTACTGGTGGAAAACCAGTTGGTGCCTATTGAAATCAGATGCTGCAAATGCTTATTCTGATTCTGATGCAGCAGATTCCATTGAGTGGTCCCTATATTTCAACCATTCTCTCACATGCATTATGTTTTCCTCCTTGCAGTGCATGCTAGATATTTGGAAGGATACTGTAGAAGCAGGGGCAGAGAGGGGAACAATGAACATTATGCCTTTGTGTTAGCCAGTACAAATTGTTGAAGCATTATTTTAAACGAGGAAGCTACTGTGAATTAAACCATGATTTAAATGTTGAGTCATGTAAGTTGTTTCAGGATGGAAGTGATGCAGTTGAGTTTCCTTATCCATGTAAGAATACAAGGAGCAGCATTACGCATGTGCTGGGCTACGAGTAATGCAACTCAGAGAAGCCACATAGAAAAAAAATGACAGCAGGAATGCAGCTGTCAGCTGACACACATGGTAATAGATGAACAAAAATTATGGATGTGTAATAAGGAGAACCAATATAAAGAGAGTTATGGAAAGCAGAAACGAATTTAGGGGCTGAGTCAAGGGCAGAAGTTGAAGATGGAGCAGTTATTAATTGTTCATGGCGTACTCACTAGCACGCACACGCATGCACACAAATTGTATGTGTATATATATATTTTTAAAGGCATGCGTGCACTCTGAATAGGCGAACTAGTGTGAATGGGTAGAGAAAAGAGTTGCAAGAAACAATCAAGCTGCTTAGTTAGTGATTGCCTAAATTCTTATCTTACACATTTTTAATATTAAGGTTAATTATGACTTATGCAAGATAGGGAAAAAGTTAACATTCAACCTTTTGTTATCATTCAGCTAATATTGAACAGCAATTACATTTGAAATGTGTGATAAGAAAGTATCTGAGTAAGTAAAAGCAAGTGTAGAATTACTCAGGACTCTGAAGTCAAGGGTAGAAATGTTGAGCTTGATGTAGTGAAGGAACTTGAAGCAAGAGTGGGACCCCCTGCACTGTGTTACTTCTCAGTAGAGATCTATTTGTCATGGTTTGATAGAGAACAGCGATACTGTTTCATATATTCTGGGGCTAATACAACACAAAACTATTTTAACGGACATTGGTGCATGAGTATACTGTTTATAGTAAAAAAAACAAACAAACAAACAAAAAAAAAGCACAATAGGCCTAAAATGCCATTTATTTGTGTCCTATGTTTGCTGCTTCTTATCCAGTGAACTACATACTATTAGCATGTAGAAATTAAAATAATGTAGAACTTGTCTATTAAATGTGCCACCTTTTGCCCCGTGTCTTGTCTTGGCAACTGGGATGAACTGGAATTGAAATTTTTTACTCGGAGGTTAAATCATCAGACTTGATCCTGCATACCAACTTTTTAAAGTAATGTTACTCACTTGAGCAGTCTCATTGAATATTTGACTTGTGTTTGCTTTCAGGGTTAAACCCTTGGATTAAATGCTCAGAGTTGCTGATAGAAATAATCAACAATTGAAATGCTAAATGTTGTAGATGAAGCAGGACACTCCAGGGTGTGAGGGGTGCCCTTTGAAAAGCCAGAGGGAGGATGGGAAGAAAGTTTGTGGCATCTGTTCCTATGAGGTGTTTCTTCTGTTCTGTCCCCAAATTTATACTGTACATGTGTGATATGTCAAGTGAATTTGTCGTCTTTACTGTATTTTAATATGGATGTTTTGTACAGATCTGTTTCCTTTATGACTTGCTTTTTGTTGTTGTTGTTGGTTTGGCTGACTAGTCCCTTCCTTTACAAATTACCCCATTAAAATAATCATGTCAAAACATATACTTTAAATGAAGTGGATGACTCCTGAAATAAGGATGTCAGAATCTGGGCCTGTATAATTTAGGGGTTGGAATTATCTGGGTTCTTGTAGTTTAGCGTGCCTTGTCTTTTTATGTTTTTATGCATGGATACTGCTATTTTACACAGAAGCCTTGTTATGGCAGCTCCCCATACAAAACAACAGACATTGGTTTGGGGCTGATCCTCTCACTACTAATCCAATTTGTGTCAACGGTACTTCGTACAATTCACAGTTTTGCGGGATGGCTCCCTGTTCTGCTTAGTGCTGCTTAGAAAACTGGTCAGTCTGTCTGAGATGTATTCCAGATCTCTCCTTCTGAGTAGAATTTCTATAAACTGATTGTCTTTCCTATTCTTCGATTAGTTACCTTTCAGGACATAATGCAAACTACTTAGTACAAAACAGTCTGCAAAAAAAATACTGCGTTGTGTATGTATTATTAAAGAAATTACACTTAATACTACAAGCAGCTGTGCAGTACCCTGTACATTAAATACAACAAAATCATTACATTCTGTATGATCTACACCTTTTTCTTATCGCAAAGCAAAATAAAATAGTGAAAATTGTTTGTGGCAATAACTCAAATGCCTATAGAGATCAAATTAATTTTAATTCACAGCTATATGAATGCTGTATATCAAAAAAATTAGCCCCTGACAGTGACATTAAAATATCTGGTTTCTGCAGTAAGGAGAATGCTATACACATGTGCTCTTTATCCTTGATAAGGTAATCAGAATATTTCAAAGGTATGTATATTGTAACCCTTTTATCAACATAAAATGGGTTTTTATTATTTATTTGATATAGAGACTGAGTTTTAAAAAGAAATATAACTGTAAAATGTTTTTATCTAAATATAATTAACTGAAAAATGTACGGCTCATTGTTCATCACTTAATTTATCACTTATAAAATTTCAAAACTTCTTCATTGTTATTTATTTAAAATGTAACCCTCCAGAGTTCAGTATTTTGAACTTCTGCTTATAAAGTGTGTTTCTTCAAATTTGCTGAGCAGAGCTTCAGTTTGTAGCTGTTAAAGTAGCTCAATTCACTTCAGTAGACTTTTGCTAATTTTCACCAACTAAGAATCTAATACTTCAACACTGCCTGCATTATCATTTTTTTAAGACACAGGTTATAAATATTAACTGGCATTTTCTGTACATGTTTCATGTTTACTGGAATAATTTCAGCAGGCAAATAGAGGGTTTTGCCTTGAAATTACTCTTAAGATGCATGTGTTTTTAAGTACTGAATGGTAAACTAATCTAATAATGGGGGGAATTCCATTCATTAAAAAAATGAAATTTCCACTTTGAATTCTTACAAGCAAAATTTTTTTAATTGAGACAAAGTCAACACCTGAATCTCTAACTGGTGTAGATGTGACATTATGATATTATCATTTAAGAATTCATTTTATTGTATTTTGGTTTATCAGAAATACAGCTTCCCTGGCTTCTCTGGAGTAATTAGCATTTTGTTTCATGGTTATTTCACTACTGACATTCATGAAGTCTTTTGAGCATTTTTTTAAAGCATCTGGGAGATGACTACTTAAAAACATAATAAAATACTACAGTGCATACATTCTTTGTGAAACTGCTGAATGTCTTTGAACATGTGCATGTGTGTTTGTGTAGTAAGTTTATACATTTTCCTGATAACTGTAAATACTAAAGTAATTTCTTCTGATCCTATGAAAGTGTGGTAAGTTTATTTATATACTTATTTTTTTTTTTCATTTTATTCCAAGCCTGTTTGTAAAACATTTCAGTGACAGCTCCTAATCCAGCTGTATGTTATTTAGAAGTGAAATATGACCTGGCACTTCAAAATACATATTATCCGTATTTGTATTATTTTATTTAAAATATAAATTTCCTATTGATATTTTAAAGATGTGCTGATTCTTTATTGTCCTTAAATAACTTTCCAAGAAGAGAAACACCATGAAATCCTTTCAGAAACCTTGTCCTTTGATATTAAAATGTAAATGCATTCTTCCTTTGCATTTTATAATTCACTTGCTGTTCTGGACATCTATTGTAGTGTCAATGGTTTGTAATCACTGTGAACCATTACAGAAAACATGAACAGTAATAAACATTGCATGTCTCCCTTGCTCATCTAAATGCATATAATATCTTTCCCTGACAACCTTAAAATGTCTAATTTTTTTCATTATTCATAGATAAATATTGATAATTCATTCCATAGCATATTTTTAGATATGAGCCAAACAAATTTTGAAGAATGAATGAATGGTTTATGTTATTTAATGCAAAAAATATTTGTAAATAAGATGAATGATGTCATTTGTCTAAATTTAGTTTAAAAGGTAAAGGTAAAACATGCCCTTTGGCTGAAAAAACTCTGCTAAGGTCTATTGTATTTGAATATAGCCCTTGTATAAACCAAGTAAGTACAGTTCTTCAGAAAGTAATTTTAATCTTGCTATTACATCCGTAGCTGTCATAAAGATTAGTATGGCTTTCTATACACAGAGCACTGAATAAATGAATGTATCAGCGTGTAGCCTTGAGGAGCCCAATGCAATTTTCATCATGATAAATTGCATAATAAGCGAGAAAGTGTTTGCTTATTAATCCATAACAAGATTTAGATTGAAAATGGCCTGTTACATCCATGACAGGTACAGTACAGACTGCTGAGGGACTACGATGGAAAGAAATAGAGCAACAATGTGTGCAGGGGGTTAAGTGTGCATCTTACCCTCCTGGTGCCCTGCTGAGCTGCCCCTTTTTGTGCCTGATTTACCGTGTACACAATAACAGTGCACAGCTGCCTTGCTTCTGTCTGTGATGTTAAGCACACTTTATGAAAGAGCTTTTATGTCAAGCCTGTGCTTTTAAAAAAAATTCACTTCACATTTATTGACAAAGAAAAAACACATGCAGTGTTTATCTCTCTCTCACTCTCTCACACTCTCTCTTTCTCTTTGTGCACTGAATAAAATACATTTCTGGGCTGAAATAAGATGCAGAGCTTTGGATAACTCCTCCATCCTTCTAGCCCAGCCCCCACCACTAAAGATTATACTGTGAGACACGCTGAGTGCAACTGCTCACTCATGAGGATTAAGAGTATTTTTCTAGCATTAATTAGGCTTTGATTTCTAGGCATGGATGACTGTAGGGATCATTGTTTTCCATAACTTTTTTTCTTTGAATTATAAGCTGCAGGTTTTTTTGGATTACTCTATAACGTTTTATCAAAATTAGGAACAGATTGTATCCTCTTCGGTGTGTGCACATTTACATAGCTATGTTAAAAATAAATGAGTAATGCCCTTTCAAGTTGAGCTGAAGATGTTTAAAGGCATTCTCTTTCTTCTGTGGTGGAAATGCAGAATAAATATAAAGGCCTAAGTAATTTGAAAGTATATGGTCATATTTTTAAGATATAATTTATGTACTCATTAAAGTTGAGATTTTAGAAAAGATCAAAACCATCCGCTGGAAATTAGAGAGATTCTAAAGATGATTTGGTAACTTTCCATAAACTATGGCTACAAAGATATCTTTTAAACCTGGAAGTAGAGATCTGTGTCCACTTCAATTATAAGCCTCATATTTTAAAAGTTTTAATTTT
>NW_017729024.1:182492974-182514087 GCF_001723915.1 Gavialis gangeticus | reverse complement strand
TGCCCCTGAGCATCATTTCTGATGCCGGCCCCTCACAAATGTGCTCCTTGATGATCTTCTCAAAGAGTTTCCCCAGGATTGAGGTAAGACTGACACTGACCTTAAATGTGGAGACATAGAATTAAACCATGTGAAGTGCAGAGGCCCGCCTGTCTGTACCCACGCGCTCTACTGTCGTGGACAATTAATTACATGGGATATGCTTGGGCAACCTGTGTTCTCAATGGCCCAGAGGAAGGCAAAACAGTCCCAAGGTCACTGCCATAATTTCATATGGGAATATTCACTCCTGACTCTTTATTTTCCCATCAATTTAACTCTGTTCACAGAAGCAAGAAGCTGTTTCATAAAGGTTCATAATTTTACACTGTAGCAAAAAATAAGTCTGCCATTCACCTGGTGCATGGTGCCAGACTGCTGCTCTAGCAGGGAGAAAATGTCTGTGTGGTAGTTTTCCTTCCAGTTCCCCCCCAAAGCACATTTGCCCTTTCTCTAAATCTGTCTTAAGTAAACAACACAGGAAGAATCACAGCAAACAGTGTAATCCAGGGGCGGGCAATTATTTTGGGTGGAAGGCTGCTTACTGAGTTTTGGCAAGTCATCAAGGGCCGCATATCGGACAGCCAGGGGCAGATAAACATTCGTTTTCTAAATTTTTTAGGGGCCCCACGGGCCGGATACAATGGCCTGGCAGGCCGCATCCGGCCCATGGGCTGCATTTTGCCCACCCCTAGTATAATCCATCCCCAAAAACAGAGGAAGAGCCACAGTAAAAGTCACATGCTCTGTGATTTTCTTAGTCATGCTGTTGTGGCTGATGAAGGGCTTGGGGGCAGCATGTCTTCTATTCCTCTGTCTGACTACCTAGAGTCCATGGGTTTGGGTATTTGCTTTCCCTCTTGATAACATTTTTCATACAGAAATATGGAACAAAATGTAACCACCTTTTGACCTAAACCATGAACAAAAATAAAATTATATTATCATAAAAGGCTGTTGGATAGAAACCAAGCCTAATTTTCACCTTAATATACAACTTGTCATTGAACTTTTAATTGAAAAGCTTTAAAAAGTGGCTTGTTATGGTTCCTTAATTGTTTTTCAGCACTTTCTCATTCTATTTTCCATCTACCCCCCCCTTTTTTTACTATTACCATATGTTCTCTTTGCTTTCTTCATTACTTTCCCACTTTTTGTCCCCAAATTCACTGCATGTCTGAATATTCATATTTTAATGTAGCAGACAGCAGTTGCATCAAATGGTGGTTTTTTGTTTTTCCCTTTGGAGAGCCAAATTCCCTAAAGCTAGAAACTGTATTTAAAGCACATAAAAGCTCCCAAAAAACCCTTTTTTTATATAAATACAACCCTCTTAAATGAATGGAAATGCATATAGAAAAAAATTCTGCGTGTATTCAGTAAGTTTCCAAGTTTCTCCAGCGAAGCACTGAAGGTTCTTTACTTTCAGAAAGCTTCTTCCTCTCAAAATTAAACTTTTTTTCTCCAGGATGCTCTCCCCCAAAACTTGTTAGCAGCAGGAAATTTCCTTATTCCTTCAGTTAGGTAAGAGCTCCACCCACTTCTTCCCTCCTCCTGGCATCAGAAGTAGGTACTGTAGTTTTGCAGGGCTGTCAGATGCATCCAGCCCTCAGAGCCAGGTGCATACTTAGCATGGGACCAGTCCATGGGCCAAATCAGGCTGGCAAACTGGCCCTGTGTGTGCTGCATGCCGAACACGGCCTGACCCAGCATGCAGGGCCAGTCCAGACATGTGCTTCATATGCAGCATGCCAGGTCCAGATGCTAGAGCTCTGTGTGTTGGATCTGACCCATGGGTCATATCTTTGATACTCCTGTACTTTTGTATCCTCCTTCCCAAGGTGTTCAGCAGGTCAGGAGGGCCTCTTCAATGTTATTTCTCTGCTTAGTCATGGGACTGCCTCAAGTGCAGAGCACGCTGCCCGATGCCAATACACTGCTGTGCTCAACAGTCCCCTTCCTGGTTCTTAATGCTGACCCCAAAGCACTTTATTCTGCCTCAGCAAGGAAGGGGGACCGACTCCACAACCAGGGTAGTTATAAATGAACCTGTCGTTTTTCTTTTTTAATTAGAAAATCTGATCTTTATTTAAATTAAATACATTTTTCCCCATTCTTAAAAATAAACCTGAAGTTATTCTTTGAAATTATGACAATCCATGGGAAGGCTTAAATTTATAATACCCTATTAAAATAATTAACTTAAATATTCTGTCCGTATAGGTTCGCTGCCAAAATTTTCAACAAAGCCAAATTACTGAACTGGTGGAAGTCACTGGCTAAGCTTCTGGAACAAGTGTTTGCTGAAGTGCTGAACCAGCTTTTGACAGTTTTAGGGAGAATATCTTCTTAGGACTGTATATGAAAGTCATTCAGTTAACTAGTTCATTCAAAACTCAGAAACAAGTTGGAAGTTGAGAAGGCAGAAAATCTTATTCTGTCTCTTGTCCCTCTATGAATAAGCACAAGGCATGAGAGGATGAGATACTAAACTCTTAAAAGACCCACTGATCAGGTACCAATTATTTTCATTCACAGTAGTGCTAATGTTTTCTTTATTTAACCACGTTGTTTATTACAAAATATACCGTTTTTCTCTTTGTCCCTTTACTAACTCCCCCCCCCCCAAAAAAAATCTTGCTTTTGTGTATTTTTTTAAAAGACTTAAATTTCCCTCCAAGTCTTCATGCAATTGTGAGTAAAATTGATCCTCTAGAAAATTAGGGATGGCATTCCCATCACTGGTGCATTTTTGTTATGATTTATTTTCTGGCATAACAAAAATATAATAATTTGGAAAGTTGACTAGAAGTATAACATTGTTTAATGTGCATAGATGTGCTGTATTTCTCTGATTACTAAAAGGCACCAAATTATAGCAGCCAATGATTATCAAGCCCATTTTTAGAAAAACAGCTAAAAAAACACAAGGTAAAATGTGATTAAAATCTAATACAGACATCCAGGGTTCCTGCTTATGACTTAAAAATCACCAGTTTTAATCACGATTTAAATCAATGCATGCTTCGTACAACTCCACAAAAAACCTGCCAGCAAAAACCTCGAGGGTTGCAACCCACAGGTTAAGATCTGCTGTTCTCCAATAACCCAATGGAGCTTTTGTTATACTCCCAGCAGTGCTTCTTAATTATTGTGACTACCTAAGGACTTGTGTTCTTGCAGTATCTCTCGGAAATGTACTTATCAGAAAAATGCTGCCAAAGGAGCAGCATTTATTAGCTTAAAACACTTTTTATCTACAAGATCTATAGTCTTCTGATTATATATTCATGTGCTTTATTAAACTGAAATACTAATAACACCACCTTTTTTACTACAGAAATGGAAATGGTGATTTTTTTTTTCTTTTGTGGAAAAATCAAGAGGGTTTTGTCAGCTGAAATGATATTGGTTCTTCCTTTTTGGAGATAGGGTGCCTGTCCCTTCTGTGGAGACGATGCAATCCTTTATATGGAAGTCTGATAGGATGAAAAGCACTTAAGTGTTAGGCTGGGATTTGGAGTATTCAGGCAAATGAGATAGAAGTTGTCTATTGGACTCTTATGAAGAAGAAAAATCTCTATAGTGGCTTGGTAGCATTGGACTCAGTAATCAACTATCTGGGATAAAACAAGATTGCTTTAGGTATCTGACCATGTGAGAACGAATATTTTCCGTGGTAACTAGTCCAAAAAGGCATACTTACAATACTAGTATAACACTACTAGAGCTACCAATAGTAGTTTTTTTTAATAGATTGCCAGCCTCTCTACAAAGATGTATGTTGTTACCTTATTTTACAGATAGGAGAATTAAGCATCCAGCAAAGTTGGTTATTTTTGGGAGGGCCACAAATCATGACTATGCCTGAACTATGCCGAGAAATGAGTTCTACTTCCTCACCAAAATCACCTTCCCTAAATCAAGATTTTGGGCATAAAGTGCTGTTTTTCAGAACACTTGCTTCTGAAAGCTTGTCTAATCTCTATCCCATCTATAGAGTTGGTTCAATAAAAAAGATCAGCAAAAAAAAATAACCCTTGCATATTTCCTGGACCATCACAGCTACAAGAGCATTCCAATCCCTATATCAAAGCAGGATTATCAGACCAAGAGAACAGTGTATCTGCATGTATTGTACCAGAACAGAATACGCTTGGTTTAAGGTTTGGCATTTGTGTGTCCTAGATCTCTCCTGAAATAAATCTTGGCCTGTTTTTAAAAATGCTCCATTTTATAAGATGCATGAAAGAAGAGTAGTCTTAGTGTAAACATGGTGCCACAACCTGTGAACTCGGGCACAGCTGTGCTGTACCCTTCCTCTGGGGTCTTGACAAAGTTACTTAATCACTCTGTCTTGGGTTCTTCGCCGAGAAAAGCAAAGTCTGTTACTGCTTTCCTCCACTGCAGTTGTGTGTATAGATTATTTTATATTTAATGAGAATTGGAAACACAAGGGCCCTACATAGGTGATGGGATAAATTATGACATGCTAGACTTGTCTGCAGTAAAATCTCCCCGTGCTAAGTCAGCAGAATATCATAGATCTTGCATATAAAATGTCTCCCAAGCGTTCAGATGTTCACAACACTGGTACAATTGCACTTTCTTTGAGCATCCCTCACTGCATTTGTACAGAGGCTAAGTACAGACAATCAAAAAGCCTGGGTGGAATCAATCTAAGTGATCTCATTTTCTGTAAGCGACGTAGCAAACAGGACACATTTGCCTTTGGGAGGGGGGAGGATATGGGAGTTGCAAATTTTAAACTGATTCCACCATTTTAAACTAGTCTGTGTGCTTCTGCTCCTAAAGGCATAGGCTGGTTTTGTGTGCCAAACTTCTGTTCCGTTATGGGCATTGACTGGTTTCTGATTACTTATATTGGTAAAAGTGTAACGTCTGTACCTGGCCAGAGTCTATGTGGTTGCATTGTTTTTCCTGTCTACAACAGCAAGGGTTGCTGCTGTACTGGTGAGTCCATACACCACAGTATAACTCCTCCCTCCAACCCCCCACCTAACGTAATGTTCCTGTCCTTTCTCAAGGGACAGATATGACATCTTAGGGAATGGACAGAGGCATCCACCGTGCCATTTTCCCAGCTGCACAAAGGCCAAGAGCAGCTGAAGCAGCAGCATCTGGTCTTATCTATGTCCTGTTTTCACTACTAACAACAAACCAGTCTGTATATATTAGGGCTGTGCAAAGCTTCGGTCGCTGATTCTATTCAGTGGCGGAATATCCAAATCTGAATTGAATCAGAAGACCCTTTAATCTCTCTGATTTAAATCAGAACCCTCCAAATCGATATGGAGAGATTTGACGATTCAGACATAGACACAGCTTTAAATGTTTTTTCTACATGCCTCAAGGTACTAGGTGGCTTGTGAACGCTGAGATGATGGGGTGGATGGAGCGGTCCACAGGAGTGCAGGGGGATCCTCAGCACGCTCAGTGGCAGACCTGGAAGTGGACCAGAAGCACTTCCAGTTCACTTCTGGGTCCACCACGGAGCACGCGGGGAACTCTCCCCCCACCCCCCAGCTCAGCGACTGGTGCCTCCTGCATCTGGGGGGGCACCTGGGGTCTCCACACAGCCAATCGCCAAGCTGCGGAGGTGCATGGGGGGGTCCATTGCCAAGCACATCCACCCCCCCAATGCTCTTGTGGGACACTCCATCTGCCCGACCATCGCAGCATACAGAAGCTGTGCCTGGTACCTCGAAGTGCATAGAAAAAACATTTATAGCTGTGCCTATGGTCAAATTGCTGATTCTCTGAATCACCATCGAATCTTCAGATACAGATTCAGCCGAATCGAATTGGGACAGTGATCTGAATCAAGGAATCAAATCACTGTCTCTGATTTGGGCTGAATCTGACTCGAATACGTCCCATTTTGCACGCCCCTAGTATATATCTACTTTGGTTAGCCTATATGGTGTAAATCTACACCTTTGTTAAAAGCATCCCTTCTGTGAGGTCCTGGGGTTAAATGCAGTGAACAATATTACTGATATGCTTCTTTAAAAAGTGTCTTCTGACATTAGCTGTAGTTGTGTTTGAAGTAGTGAGTGCTGGCAATCCTCCTTGCATCCCTGAGACTTCATGCAGTGTTTTAGCTGTCTCCTGCATGGGTTCTCATGAGACAAAGTGACTAACTGTTCTTTCCCCTCTAGCACACCCATAGTGAACGATCCAAAGTTCTGCCCCAAGTGTGAGGTTTAGGTATTTGGGGTAGAGAAGTTTGTTAGTTTTTTTAATAAACTGGATTTGTTTCCTTCCCACCGTGCCCACTCACTGAATCCACAGATGTGGCTTCCCTTCAGCTGAGAAGCCACCCAGTGGGAAAGAAGTTGTGAATGCCAGTCAGAGCTGCACCAGGCTCATTGCCGCCTGGAAAATGTGTCTTTTGGGCTAACTCAAACCACCTGCAGCTTTGCAAGCCAGCTCTTGGACCCTGGCTTAATGGAAACTTGTTCAGCTAAATCCTGACCGCAGACAGCGTTTTGCTAGCAGGACACAGGCAATGAATTCTGACCCACTATCATAATCATGCGTATTTTCCTTTTTGGTTACATGCTATCTTTGGTGTGGAAGAGGCTGCTATGTTGATTCTTGTTTGTACCAACAGGCTATGTTTTTAACATTTGCCAGAGGTGCTGAGAGCCATGAATAAGCAGCCTTTTGTATGCTGCCTATTTTTAAATAAAGAACCCCACAGACTTGCAAATGAATCTAGTTTACTAAATCAGTAAACAGAATAGTCTGGACTGTCTTACTGCTTCTGATAATATTGGGGCATGCATTGTGATAGGATGGGCTCTATCAAATTTGGTAAAGGTTCCTATATATCTTAAATATAATACAGTGTGTACAGGTAGGTATCTGCTTACAGCATGGTAGGAATCGGTATATGGCAAAAGACAAGAGGGCCATGTGTGTGTCTTACCAGTGTGGAATATGTGGAAATGGTTAAGTTCATCAGTTAAAAGACCCCAGGTCTGGATATAAGGGACATAGGCACCTCCCTTTGAAGCCTGGTTTTGCATCTGCTTTTTGTGTTATTCTGTGGTCCTAGTGCAGTATGCTTGCTCCATCGCACACAGCTTTTACTCTGAAAGAGGACATGCAGACCAGCTGGCTCACCCGCAAGAGGAGATAATCTGTGGCCACATAGTACCACTGCTGAGTGATGTTAATGAATTAACAAGAAGCCTGTTGCTTTTCAGGAAAAAGCATGCTTTACCAACACTGGGAGGGAACATGCTGCAGACAGAAACTGCACTTCCTTGTTTCTGGGCAAAACTACTATCCAAGCTACTAAAAGTTCGGCTGTGTACCACAAAAGGATCATACAGGCCTACTATATAACTGTATGTTTAAATTGTAAATCTGGTTCTTGATGTTTCCATCACAGTAGTCTTGCAGAAAAAAGGCCTTAAACGCTTTTACTTTTATTCAAATGAGTATAGCAAATAAACAATAACAGGTACATTGGTGCATGCTGTTCCAGGATCTAAGTTAATGTTTATATTCAGTATTTTTATAGGAGTTACTGATGAGGTAAGGGAAAAGAAAGAAGAAAATGATAAGCAAGATTTTGTTTTTGGTTCTTCTTTCTCCAGTATTTCCTATGTGAGATGTACAAGAATTACCAAAGGAAAAATATATTATTTTAAAAAATATCCAGAATCAACAGCAAGATGCCAAATATTGTTCAAAGGGAACTGTGCATATCTTTAAAAAAAACAAACAGAAAGAACTATGCAAATAAATAAGCAGTGAAAAAAATTCTGCCACTAGTTTCATCCCTCAGTTCCTGCACAAAACATGAACAGAGTTGATAGTAGATGAATCACTTATTTTTACAGATGAAAAATAGCTCCAATAATAATTTTTAAACTCCTTCAGATACCTAATATAAGCTGTATATGAGAATCCCTGATGGGTTAGTAAGCAAGTTTAATTATCATAGCTTTGAAACTTATAAGTAATTGGTCATCCCAGCTCATTGCCAGTACTCTTTCTACCACAGGCCACAAGCTTCTTATAAAACCAGGAGCACGGGAGAGAAATGTACAGGGGGAAAAATTTAAAAATCAAAGGTTTTATTAGAAAGATGAGCCTAGTTCTTGAAATATTTCCTGTGCCCTGATAAAGCAGTGTGTCCTATGTATTTGCTTTTACTCATGTTGTCTTACTTGTTCCCTTTTTAGGATGTGGCAAGTTGTGTGTCAGTTCTTTCCTCATGAGTCAAAATATGGAGTTACTTTAAATCTATTTCCAAGCTATTCAGAGATGACAATAAAATTTGGGAATGAGAAACATCTTTCTTGAACCAGGGACATTTTTACATAGCTAGAGATACCAATTGTATCCCACAGAAATCGTTGCTCTAGTGACAGATCTGAAGATATCAAGCATTAATTTCATTAAGTGAATAGATAAACTGTTACATGTTAATTGGAGGTTGGACAGATGTTAGTGCGTTTTTTCTTATCAATTTGATGCCTGCACAATTTGACATTATGGCACTGCTATTTTTAAAAGGAAACAATTCATCACCTTAAACTTCTGTGCAAGCGTTCTGTAAATATACCATGGATAAATGTCCCAAAAATACATTATCCACTATCTGTCCCATTGGGTTGTTTGTAATAGCTTTCTGGATTCTCCTATTAGCATTCAGAACAAACAGCTTTAATGAGCCATATCCTGTCTCCTGACAAGGGAGCTTTGTGCCAATCCGGGAACATCTGAAGATGGAAGAGGCATGGTTGAACCATGACAGCACATATCAAACAGTCCTATGGAAGGTAGTAGCAGCTGTATGTTGTTCAGTGTGTAGGCTGTTCTGACTTGAACTGAAGGCTGAGCTGGCTCTCATCCACCGTAGGAATCAGGAGAGTACAAGGATAGATGATCATTGAGCAGAGTTGTAGCATAGGGAAGGATCTGACTTAAGGTACCCAAAGGTGGGCATGTTAACTTAGGGAAGGGATGGCCAACTTGTGGCATGTGTGCCACAAATAGTATGGGCAGCCTTTGTGTGCGACACATGACAGATCAAGGAAGGGGTAGGCAGCCTGGCACATGGGGCAGGATACAGAAAGCAGAGCAATGGATCAGACAGAGGAAGGTGATTGGAACCTGATTTCTGGTATGGCTGCCAAAAGGGTTGGACCCCATTGCATTAGGGCTTTAGGAAGGAACATTTATGTTCATTTTATTAGCATTAGTTGTGTAAAATTATTGTAGTCATAAGACTGGACATTGGAGCCTTACTAATTCCACTAATTACTACCCATGAACAAGGACTGCAGGACTGGATGTCCAGTTTCTGTTTTCTTTCTCTGTAGAAGCAAGCTGTAATTTTGTATTGCTTAATAATAAGTGTATTAAATAAGTAATAAGCCATAACTTGCAATATATGGGTTACCCACAGTATTTAGCATTAAAATACATATGCCAATTGATAGGTTTATTCAAGTGGGCCTGGGCAAACTGTATTCAATATACATTTATCTTGAGTGCCTCTGTTATAGCATTAAACTCTGAAAACACATTGATAGAGGAGAAAGATGTAGATTTTTATCTATTTTCCATGTAATAAAAAACATCTTAAGTAGTTAACATACACTTAAATGACATCGTTCTTTTAATGAAAAGTCTTTGTTTTATTAACATTCAGCATCCATACAAGTCTGGGATAGGATGTTACCACAGCTAAGGTTAAGAAGTTGCTTTAAAAATCAGTGTTGCCTCACCAGCCAGTCAGAGCTGCACATTTGCCTGTGTTCTGGGGAAAAAAAAGAATCTCTCTTTATAATGGCTAATTACAGACATTACACACAAACCGGTGTAAGTGATCAGCAACTGGTCTCAACCTGTAACAGAACAGAAGTACAGTGCATGTAGACCTATTTAAAAATGGCAGAACCTGGTCTAAGATTGACCTGGATGGATGTAGCATGAGATTCAATTGGTTTAGATTAGCCCTGTCTATCGTACTTCTGTAGCAGATCCTCTTCCACCTCAAGTTAGGTCACAGTCCCCCAGCATCCCATGCTGCTTTGTGACCCCTGCTAGTCCATCTTGCAGATCAGGCAGGCTAGCTTTCGCCTATGATTATCTGCTCCTGCTGAGTGCCAGGCAGGCCCTGCCCCCAAGCTGTCACAGAGCTGAGGCAGCAAAGCATCTGCTCCCCAGCCCTGTGTCCTTCCTGTGCCTTCCAGCTGGACTAGGCAGTGGGAGGGAAGGGGAAGTAAAGGCCCTTATGCCAGCCCCTCTCCAGCCAGCACTCCCACCTTCCTCCCACCCCCATCACTGACAGCGGGTCTGGGGAGAGAAGCCGCACTGCCAGGCAGGCCAGGAAGCAGGGGCCCCGCAGCTGTTCTGGCTGGGTCTGGGGGGGCTGGGTCTGTGCAGGAGAGGCCTTTGCTTTCCCCCCTGCTGCTGCTGGTGGAGAGATGGGGCCCGGGCAGAGATTCTGCACTGGCTCCCTCCCGCCCTACACCTGACCGGGGGTTGGTAGCGTGCGCCTGGCAGCCAGTCGGGGATGGCCAGTTGTTTGGCTGCCCTCAGCAGTCTCCAGCATGCTGGGAGGTGTGAGTGTCCCCAGCCTGCTGGCCTTGGCCAGTACAAGCATGTGCAAGCTACCCTATTCCCCCACAAACCTCACCCACACACGCAAAGGGCAAATGTGTGTTCTGTTTGCTCCCAATCTATGGAGCTTAGAGAAACCCATCAAGGTTTCATCAATTCTGCCTCAGGCTTTTTTTAATGTCTGTCTATCCAATGTGTGTGACCTTGTGCTGAACTCATGATGTTCATATTGGGTTCTGCTGGTTGGTGAGCATGACAGCCTGTAGAAATATATTTGACACTATTCTAAATTTAATTCTGTGTTGGGTGAGAGCCCAAATAATGATTTGATTCTTGATGCTCTTTCATAATGGAATCTCAGGTGGGGCACCCAGAAATTCAGCCACAAAAGTTGCTAGTCATTTTTTAACATCTTGGCCAATAGCCGTAACTTGTTGATGATACTGGCAGATGTCTGGGATAATACATCCCCAAAATATATTTTCTAACATGCTTTGCTGTGCCAGAATACATTGACATCTAAAGTAACATGGAGAACATACATAAATTTTACATTTATTACATTTTCAAAACTCAACAAGGCATGATCTGAACATATTTTGTGCTGCCTTGCATTCAATTTTTCAGTGCAGAATAATATACCAATTAAATACAAGAGTCCTACAACTATACACTGCATCCTAGCCACTGTGGTTTACAAGGAAGTGGCATGAAGTGAGCAAGATGGCAGGAATGGTACCAACTATCTTGCCCTATATGCTTGAAGTCTAAGCTATTAGTGTGCCCCATAGCAAATATCCATGCCAGTTCAGGGCAGTGGAAGGGTACTGCTGTGGATTAAATGGTCTCTTTGCCTCTACTATAACCTATAAATTTAGAAGAACTTTATGCCTTAATCGGTCAGTCTTTGAATATGACATCCTGCCGGGGTTCTAACTTCTGTCCCACACTTCTGCAGTTGCAAGTCCCTTGTACTGACCAGTGAAGTTAGATTTCCCTGTTTAAAGGAGTGTTGGACTCGGGTTTGTAGATAAGACCTAACAGATTCTGTGATGTGCCACCACTGAGACTGCAGGAGATTTGTATAGCAGCTTCAGAGAAATGAAAACGTGATAAATGCACAGACCGTAGGGCTGGTCATGTTTGTTTCATTCTATTCTTCACCCCCTTTTTCTGTTCAGAATACTGCAGATTGCAGTGTAGAAATTGTCAGGGTGAAGGTCCATGAGTAAAAGGAGCAGCTGCAACTGAACTGGGACTGTCAGCACCTGGAATTGGTAGGATTTGCATGCAGAAATGACTAGTAGCAGACATGTTAACAAGGTTTTTGTTTAGTTATCATTGTTAGGCTTTAGTGTTCACATCCGGTGGAGATGGAAGAAGCACTTTACAGCTCCTTAAGTGATTGTTCGTTTCAGACTATCAGTGAGTTCAGGAAGACAGCACTTAGTTTATATTCAGTTCATGTTTGGAATATTTTCCTCACAATCATCAAGACTAGAAAGCTGGCTGTTTCAATGAGGGACACCGCACCAGGTCACAATGAACTTGGAATTCCAATGCTGCTTCCATAACAGCAGGACCAAGCTTTCAGCCACAGGCAGTCTTTGAAGATCTGTACCAGAGGTGGCAAGGAGTCGTTTGTGCCCCTCTCTTCCTCTGCTGCAATAGCAGAAGGTTTCTCATTTGAGATGCGTGTTCAAAGGAGTTTGTAGAGGTTCGTCCTACTGAACTCCAGTGCCTGGACCATTCTGAAAGAGCAGGGAGTATTAAGAAAATAAGTTTAAACTGCTCTGCATGTTCTCTTCAGTCCTGCAAAAATCCTGAGGTCTATGGAAAAGAACCCCCTTCGCTATTCTGGTTACTTGCTGTCTTCTATCCTTTTTGTTCTTCCTACTATGTTTTGTCGATGAGAGGCTCCCTCCAATGGATCTGGCTGAGTATGTAAATTGTTTAAGTGCTATCCTACCATAGTGTTCACTTCCCATGATCCTTAACACTTAGAACACGAACAGGTGAATGGCTTTTATGCGAATGGCAGTTTTATTGCCTTCTTCTTAAGCACAGGTGACAGGTACATTATTCATTAGTCTCATTCTCTTCATGTAAGATATTATCATAGCTTAGGGAGGTAACTGTTTCCTGAGCACTTGGTTTGTACTGGGGGCCTGATTCAAGTGCAGCAACACTTGTCTTCATTGGATAATATCTCTGTCAGATCTACTATTAAAATTGCTGTCAGCTGCCAAAACATTTAGTAGTGTTTTGTATAACTTGTGGTGATAGTTGCAAAAGCAGTTTTTCATACAAAAATAACTTAGCTACTTTATTCCTGTTAAGTAACAAAGCCAAATACAGCATTATAAAGTAAGCTGCTTGATTTCTTTTTGTTGTTGTTGTTGCTTCAGAAGTTCTCTGTTATCATTTTTTTATTTCTACATGTTAGATGAACACTGTAGTAAAGCTCTCAGATTGCTTGTAAGTACAGTGGCTTGTGAAAAGTTTAGATTCATGGAGTCCATTATACTTAAAAGGAGTTGAGCAGCAAAACCAGCCCAGTTCTACATCTAAATAGCATTTGCATAATTTTGGTAGACAAAATAATTCTACATCAGATACTTCATTTTGTCTCTCTTTCTATTTTAGTCCTATTCATAGTATTTAAAGCTGAGTAATCTGTTCAGAGCAGGAAACCAGCTGTAATGTTTTCAGTACCACAAGAAGTGCCTCATCTTTCTTTTTACCCCCTTCCTCCCCCTAGACTTCTGTTAAGTGCTTAATGAAATTAAGTAAATAGTAATACTATCTATACAAGGTGCATTTGGAAGCTTCTTTTTACATTTTGATAAAGAATAAAACATAAAAATACTTTGTATGACATTCTTTATTTGCCTTGTCCTGGGTTTTCTGATATGTATTCAATGCTACGACTAGATAATTTGTTAACAAGGCCTTTTTAACACTTTGGACAGATGCACATACTGTTTTCAATCTTCATGGTTAATTATTCGATTTTGTATTTGATGCTAGAACACCCTGACTCCTAATCACTGCTCATTGTTGAAAGTCCATTATATTCTAACTGTTTGACTGCTCCCGTTGACCTTGAACTGACATTATAAGCTGTGTCTAATCTTTTCACTCTATATTTCTAATGCTTCTTTTCTTTTCCCCCCTCTTTGTCTGATCCCTGTTTAGCATCACAATGGGGTTGCCTCTGAATCCAGCAGCTGACTCCGCCCGCTCTGCACGACATGCTCTCTCGCTCATTGCCACTGCCAGACCACCCGCCTTCATAACAACTATTGCCAAGGAGGTGAGAAGAACTTTTCTAGTGTTCACTGAGCTGTACTTTCAAAAGAATAATGATCTCCAGTTTTTAATAGTTTTATGCTTTGCCACTGTACTACTCCAAAAAGGTGATAAAAAAACCAGCTAAATCTCCTTTAGAAAAAAACCCCCCAATCACACTTTAGTTCTTGTTGGATAAAAAATGGGTTCATTATTATACAAAAATACTTGGAGATACGAAAACACCCACGTTATGCAACCAACTATTGTTAACTGGTGCGCAAGGTGATTGTCAGGTTGAAATTGGGTTAAGAAGTTCCTGCGTCCTGATGTATGGTTGTATAAATTTCTAATTCACATGCACAACAGTGGGCAAAATACCACTTACTAAGTTTTTCCTTAGACCTTACTTAGACAATGCAGGTATCCTTGGTTTAAGGACTGAAAGAAATTTGATTATTGGTTTCGAAGTTTGATCCAGTCCATCTTATGTGCACGGATGAAAGAACTAGATATTTTAATGGATGTGTTCTGATATTTTTGTGTGTGTAAAATCCAAGTAACTACTTTTACTAAAACAAAAGAAGCATTCAAAATACGAGATGAGAGCCTGGTGTTTCACCTTCAGTAGCTTAGGCAAGTCAGGTTCAAGAGGAGGAGAAAGAGGTCTTTTTGTTCTTGGTATTTCTATATGGTGCTGTGAGAGATTTTTTTTTTTCTTAATTGGTTGCAAGGAAGGGAGAATTAAAGTCTCTTCTTCCTATTCCTCCAAGTTGGCAGTCGCATTACAGGTGCTGCTTCCTAGGTCATCACCCCACCCAACTTGTCTTATGATAGACAAGTTTACTCTATTTATTCAGGTCCTCCTGAGAATTGTTGGGAGGTGGAGGGAATCTAGGAATTCCCTTCTACCAGCCTATCCCTCAGTCATCTTAGTGAGTGTGACTTTTAAAAGCAGTTCAATCTTCTGCAGTCCCTGCCTCGTGCAGATCATAGAAGAATACAGCTGGAAAGGGCCTTCCAATCCAGTTCCCTGCTCAAAGCAGGATCATTCCTGTCTGCTAAGTCATTCAAGTGTTTTTCTAGCCTCCTCTTACAAATTTCTAGCAATAGAGATTCTACAGCCTCTCTAAGTAACCTGTTCCAGTGCCTAGTAACCTGGAATTAGAAAGTTCTTCCTAATATCCAACCTAAATCTTCTTTGTTTCAATTTAAGAACATTAGTTCTTGTCCTGTCCCCAGGAATCATAGATCACTATCCTTTTTACAACCACCCACTCTGTATTTTGTGTTTTCAAATCTCCCCGAGTCTTCTCTTTACCAAAATAAATACACTTAGTACTCTCAACCTTTCCTCTTACGACATGTTTTCTAGACCTCTAGTTATAGTAATGCTCCCCAAGACTTTTTCCAGGTTGCTCATATTTTTCTTTAAGTGTGTGTACCCAAAGTTGGGCACTGGGCTCCAAGAGAAGGCCTCAGTAGTGCTGAGTAGATTGGAAGAACAATTTTCTGTGACTTGCGTATAACGTACCTGTCAATGCATCCTCATTATGCTATTAACATTTTTTCCCTGCAGTACATTTTAAGTCCAAAATATAATCATTCTGACCTCCCCTTTAATCAGTGTGAATCACTAAATAAAATCTACCTACATGTCAAAGACTATAATAAGAATTCTGTTCTTAGTTTGTTATTAAAACAATAATAATAATAATTTAAACATCTCCAAAGTAAGGCAGATAAGTTATCCAAAGTACAGAGGCTTTTTATGAAATATTTCTGTCCAGATGTTATCTTTAAAAATGTTAATTTGGTTTGGGACTTCCAGACTGCTCAATCAAACTAGGCATTTAATTTTTAATCATTTTGAAGCCTTCTTCCTCCCCACCCCCATTAACTTTCTCCACTAATCATTCCAGGTCAAAGATGTAATTTTAAAATAGGGTATGAACAGCAAACTTCAATACTCGCTGTCCAGACTTAACCCCCCACTGGCTTTATGAACACAGTGAAAAAGACGAGATGTGACGAGGTAAAACTGGGTACTTTGACACAAGATGTTGAGTGCACGGTAGCCGAATAATACTGTGCAGCAGCACATCGCAGCAACGACAGTGTTAATATGCTACTGTGCAGTGGTGTCACTTAAAAGATATTTACTGATACTACTGACAGTGACTCTGGTTACTGCACATTTATTTAGTATTTGCTAATACAAGTACTAAATAAATGTATAGTACCAACTGAACAGTAGCATTTCTTTTAGATGCACCCACAATATAGTAACTCACTTGAATACTTGTATTCCATCCCAGGTAGAGATCATATCCATTTTGGAATCTGATCCGTTATTAAGAAATTAAGATGGAAAGCCCATAATAAGTATAGATGAAGTGTGTGTGGATCGCAGTAGTTAAATGCATAATATTTTTTGTAGGTTCACAGACACACTGCCTTGGCAGCAAACACTCAGTCTCAACAAAATATTCACACCACAACCCTTGCTCGAGCTAAAGGAGAGATCCTGAGAGTCATTGAAATTCTTATTGAAAAGATGCCGACAGATGTGGTCGATCTCCTTGTAGAGGTAAAAATGTTTTGCAAAGTGTGTCCATATGTTTTTGAGAAATCATGTAATAATCCATTTCACTTAACCATTATTATTCTTCCTGAAACTGCCACTTATACTAAATGCAGTAGTGTTTTTAAGGACTTCAGTAGCAAATGATTGTCTGTTGCTTAGTGCTTTATGAAATGGTTATTAACACTACGAATGAATGGTCACATGAGTTATCAGTACTATTTTTGGAAATTTCATGGCATGCAGCATAGTGTGTTCTGTTTTGTTTTGTTTTGTTTTTTTAAGAAGAGAATATTTTATTTTTATGGATCAAAGATACAGACAAGGACAAGAATTAGAAAATTCTCTAGCTATGAAGGATTTAATTTTTTTATGAAACATTAAGTGGTTTGAACAATTTTAACTCTTGTTTCCAAGGTTATGGACATCATCATGTATTGCCTTGAAGGATCCTTAGTCAAGAAAAAGGGACTTCAGGAATGCTTTCCAGCCATATGCAGGTAAAAGCTTCTTAAGAACTCAGCAAGGAAAATGATTTGTGATGAATATTTTTTCTTTCTATAGCTGGCTTAATGACCCTATTCAATCATACAATATTTCTCATAGTGTTTACTCCTTAAAACTTCAGATTTACAGCTATTGTCAGCATGCTATGAATGCATACAGATTTTCTAATCCCTATTATATGTGAGAGGGGACAAAGTCAGAAATGAGTAGCAGCATTACTAGCCCTTGAGAGTGCTTCCATTTAAAAGTCCACACACAGTAAAATATATTTTTAGGCTGGCAATGTCTCAAAATTACCTTACAATCCTACTGTGCTTTTTTTATTCACCTATCATAAATAACAGAAATTGCTCAGGGTCACTGAATAACTATCTTTCACCACAGTGATAACCACCACAGTTCATTTTGTTCAGGTGCAGTGATTCTCAAACAGGATGCCACAGCATTCTGAGGTGCCATGAGATCCTTCCAAGGGTGCTGAGGGGCACCACACAATATTAGCACTGTTAAGTGTGCAAACACCTACACACACTTTACAAGATGAAGTGGGAGATTTGAAATAGGAAGCCATAGTGTCAAAAACATTTTCACCTGTTGTGGTCTTTCTGAGTTCTTTGCAACAAAATAATTGCTCTATTGGTTTTTTTGACTATGGAAAAATAAGTGAAAGCTAAGCTTTGGCATTTTTCCACGGGGTGCGTTGAGCCTAAAAGAGGTTAAGAACAACTGTTTTGACAACAGTGCTTTACCCTTCAACGATATCTTACCTCCAAGATTTTTAAAGTTCTTTACTTTTTTTAAAGAAATGAGTTATTACTACGATTGTGCAAGTGAGAAGACTGAGGCACTCAGAAGTGAAATGATTTTTCAAATACTATCTGTGAGGGAAAAGTAAGGAAAAAAGACATGGATATTCTGACTCCCAGTCATGTATGTTTAATCACTTTCCCTGCTTTCTTTCCAATATAACATTTCAAAATGATCAGCAAAGAATATGATTTTTTTTCATTACATCTTTATATTCTCTCTCAACTTTTCCTTAAAGTGTTTGTGAATAATTGTGACTCATATTGCCTGTACACCAATACCAGAAGCATGGAGAAGAAGCAGAAGGAACTAGTCCTCCTGCTTTCCACTGGGCACTATGAATTAGTAGGGATCACGGAGACCTGGTGGGACTCCTCTCATGATGGGAACATAGCCATAACGGGGTACGTCCTTCACAGAAGGGATCAGGTAGGAGAGAGGTGGGGGTGTTCACCTTCTGTGTGAAGAAGTAGTACACCGCCCTACAGGCTGATGTTGGCCCCAAAGAAGAACAGCTTGAAACCCTCTGGGGGAGGCATAGCAAGAGAGACCTGACTGTAGGGGTATACTACAGGCCGCCTAACCAAGGGGAGGAATTTTGATCTAGCATTGGTCCGTGAACTAACAGAGGCCATGCATGCATGGGACATGGTTGTCTTGGGTGATGTCAACTACCCAGACTTCTCCTGGGAGGAATGCTTGGCCAGCTTGAATCAATCGCAGTCCTTTCTGACCAGCACCAAAGAGCTTTTTTTGACTTAGGAGGTGCACAAACCAACTATAGGAAATGCAGTTCTTGACCTGGTCCTGGCCAAAGGGGATAACCTGGTGACCAGCTTAAACATAGAGGGCAGCCTAGGCGATAGTGACCATGAATTCATTACATTCACAGTCTGTTGCAAGGCTGACAAAACAGATACCAAGCTCAAAGTCTTAGACTTCAAAAATGCACCATTTTAATAAGCTCAGATCACTAGTAGAGAATGCCCTGAGAGACCAAGGACCCCAGGTAAAGGGATCAGGAGAAGAATGGTCATTCCTTAAGGATACAATCCTTAAGGCTCAGAAAAAATCCATTCCCTTACAGCAAAAAAGTAGCAGAAGGGTCAAAAACCCCTCTTGGCTAAGCCCTTCTACAGAAAAAGAAAGAGGCATACAAACAACAGAAGCTTGGGACAGCCTCTAAGGAAGACTATTTGACAGTGGCCTGCACTTGTAGAGAACAGATTAGGCAAGCTAAGGCAGAAACTGAACTAAAACTAGCTACAGGAATCAAGGACAAAAAGAAGTCCTTCTTTAGCTACATAGGGAGTAAAAGGAAAACTAATGGGAGCGTGGGGCCGCTGCTCAATGCCTCAGGATACCTGGTCACTACCACTAAGGAAAAAATGGAACTCCTAAATGACTACTTTGCCTCGGTCTTTCACAAGACCAAGGGGAACAACATGCCAGGTAGGGCATAGAACAATCAGGGCAGGATTGACACAGTTCCCACCATTGCCCTAGAACTGGTGTACAATCCGTTAAAGAAATTAGACTTATATAAATCAGCAGGACTGGATGAACTCCACCCAAGAGTGCTGCAAGAGTTGGCCGAACTAATTCCAGAGCCCCTGGAAAAGGTCTTTCAAAAATTATGAGCCTCTGGAAAAATCCCAGAGGACTGAAAGAGGACCAGTGTTGTGCCCATCTTCAAGAAGGGGAAGCGTGAAGACCCAGAAAACTACAGGCCAATTAGCTTAACTTCTAATTGCTTCGTTGCAGGCAGGTCTTGTCTGACCAACCTCATTGCTTTCTATGATCAGGTGACTTGTCACCTGGATGAGAGAAAAGTGGTTGACATCATGTACCTAGACATCCAGAAAGCCTTTGACCTGGTATCCCATGAGGTACTGATAAGAAAACTGGAAGATACCAGGCTCAACTGCAGGACCATCACGTAGGTGTAAAACTGGTTGCAAGGTAGGACACAGAGAGTCCAAATGAATAGATTGGTGTTGTCCTGGCAAGATGTGGGCAGCGGCATACCCCAGGGATTGGTACTTGACCCAGTGCTGTTCAATATCTTCATCAATGACCTGGATGAGGGGATGAAAAGCCCATTGGCCAAGTTCGTGGACAGCACCAAGATACGGGGTTGTGCAGACACACCTGCAGATAGGCTGCAGATACAAGCAGACCTAGACAGGCTGGCATGTTGTGCAGAACGGAACCAGATGAGGTTCAACATAGAAAAATGTAAAGTGCTGCATCTTGGAAAGAAGAACCCCCAGCACACCTACAGGCTGGGCATCGCTAACCTGAGCAGTACTACAAATGAAAGGGATCTGGGGGTAACAAGAGCCCAGCATGAATACAAGCTGGCAACGCGATGCAGTAGCTGCTAGGGCCAGTAAAACTCTGGCATGCATCAATCAATGCATCTCCAGCAAATCCAGACTATGGAACAAGCTCCCCACAGTGGTGGTGCAATCATTTACACCAGAGGTCTTCAAGAGATGACTGGACGGTCGGTCATGTGTCTGGGGTCACCTGACCCCAGATTTCTTTCCTGCTCATGCAGGGGGCTGGACCCGATGATCCTTTGGAGTCCCTTCCAACCCTATGATTCTATATTTAAGTGGAGAATATATTAGAAGTGCTTCTGCCCATACCTTAGAGAAGCTTATGCATTGAAATGAAAATTCATTGCCTCAAGCATACTTAATTAAAAAAAAGAAGAATAAAGGGAAGGCTCCAACTTTTAAAAACAGCCCATACAAATAACTTGGTACATGTAGGAGACTCATTATGCCAAATCTGAGATACAGATTCTATCTATTGGACTGCAGAGGCCAAACTGCAAACAGCGTTGCTTGTCTTGAGATCCTTCACCTATGACAGAATAAGATGGCCAAAGATGCTGAGGAGGCACTTATGAAACCACCAACTTAACTGCTTTCTCATAGCCTCAGCAAAGTGTATTCTCCTGCCAAAGTCTGGTCTTACAGCAATGTGCACATCATTTAGAAGGGAGTGGTAGCCTTATTCTTTGATCCCTGGTGTTCATCAGAACCTCATTATCAAGTGGATCATTTTTAATGATGTCCCCTTTTTAATGGTAAGACCTGACTGCTACAATCAAACTAACAGTTGAAAATTAGGCATAATTACAAGAAATGCAGCCTGAGCTTCCATTTGCCTTTGCTTTATACACACACCCAACATACCCACACACTGTAGAGTGGCTGTCAGCCTGACTGTGGGGAAATATAAAAATTAATCGTGTCCTAAA
>NW_017729024.1:182491657-182492963 GCF_001723915.1 Gavialis gangeticus | reverse complement strand
CTTTCCTGCTCATGCAGGGGGCTGGACCCGATGATCCTTTGGAGTCCCTTCCAACCCTATGATTCTATATTTAAGTGGAGAATATATTAGAAGTGCTTCTGCCCATACCTTAGAGAAGCTTATGCATTGAAATGAAAATTCATTGCCTCAAGCATACTTAATTAAAAAAAAGAAGAATAAAGGGAAGGCTCCAACTTTTAAAAACAGCCCATACAAATAACTTGGTACATGTAGGAGACTCATTATGCCAAATCTGAGATACAGATTCTATCTATTGGACTGCAGAGGCCAAACTGCAAACAGCGTTGCTTGTCTTGAGATCCTTCACCTATGACAGAATAAGATGGCCAAAGATGCTGAGGAGGCACTTATGAAACCACCAACTTAACTGCTTTCTCATAGCCTCAGCAAAGTGTATTCTCCTGCCAAAGTCTGGTCTTACAGCAATGTGCACATCATTTAGAAGGGAGTGGTAGCCTTATTCTTTGATCCCTGGTGTTCATCAGAACCTCATTATCAAGTGGATCATTTTTAATGATGTCCCCTTTTTAATGGTAAGACCTGACTGCTACAATCAAACTAACAGTTGAAAATTAGGCATAATTACAAGAAATGCAGCCTGAGCTTCCATTTGCCTTTGCTTTATACACACACCCAACATACCCACACACTGTAGAGTGGCTGTCAGCCTGACTGTGGGGAAATATAAAAATTAATCGTGTCCTAAAAGATGTGCATGTTCAAGACCTTCCATCCTGGTCCCTAGGGACATAATACAGGCATCCAGCTGGAACAAGGAATGTGACTGAGATAACAAGAAATAGTCACGGCAAAACATCTGCATGTAATAATCTGAGTTTCTGGCAACTGCCACTTGCTCCTCATGTCTTCAAAGACAGATGAGTAGGTGAAAAGAAATTTCCTGATTTGTTACTACTGTTCAGACCTTTGCCAGGTTAGCGGGATATGTTCCATGTGTCTGCCCTACCTAATCGCTACTAACCTTCTTATGATATTATGATCATCATTTCCAGTGGATCACCTACTTCCCACATGCCCGTGCTTACCAGTATGAACAGTTCCCCCTTGAATAATTTTTTATATATCAGTCAAGGTTTTACTGTTCCCCCATTGGTGTCTGAAAGATGAACAGAATTTAGAAGCATGGAACAAAAGCTCAACTTCAGAGAATACATACTACGTACGTGACCAGGCCTTCACTTCTTTTGTTGCTAATTCATATGTCAAGTAGTAGAGCACAAAGGGTCTTATCTGATTTTTTTTTTTTTTTTTTTTTTTTTTTTTT
>NW_017729024.1:182485939-182491646 GCF_001723915.1 Gavialis gangeticus | reverse complement strand
TTTTTTTTTTTTTTTTTTTTTTTTTTTTTTTTTTAATTTTTAAGACCCTCTCACACTCAGTGTATACGATTCAATTGAAATTAAACCTCACACATATCAATACAGCCCTGTTGGTGGCTTTAAAGCTGTCTTGTAGTCTGTTGTGTGTAAGCTGCTGAGAGAGTGTTTTAAATTGTCTGTCTCAGAGATTGTCTTTCTTCTCCTTTTGAGTTTAAAGAATTAATACGTATCATTTTAGCTAGCCAGGAACATAGTGGGTTTTTTTTTTCCTTTTTCTCTTCGTGCTCATATTGTTGATGGTTTGGCAGGTTTGGAGGAGGCTGAAAGGCACAAACGGTAGTTAGGCAGCTAATTGCTATTGACCTTCAGCTGGAGTTAAACACTTACCTCCTGTCTGCCTTTGAAAGTCTACCTCTTTGTTCTTAATGTTTGATACTCACGAATAATAAAATGTGATGCATTGTATATGAATATTTGCAATATCCTTAGGGTGTCATAAATACCATGGTTATAACACATTAACACACTTGCAGATTATGATATTCATATATCATTGGCTGTATTTTCATTTAACAAGCTAAGAAAAGAAGAGTAGTTTTAAGAAAAGAACAGTTATACCGTTGACAGGTATGCAACTGATAACAGTAATCTTCCTTTTTACTGATACTTTAAAAGACTTAGATGGAAATGGAAATGTCAGGGCAAGTAGATATTCATGAAAGCTATCTCCACGTTGTGTTGTAGTTTTATGTTGCAGTTTTTAACATTAACATTTTGTTAAATTGCTGATAGTATCTCTAACTGTACATAGTTATGACTATTGTAAAAATGATGCAGCACTTCACTGAACTCATTTTTTATATTAGTGGAAATTTTCATGTGATTTGAACAAATCACTGAATCAGTGGAGATGGTCCAAGAGGTAGTGCTTGGACATAATTCCATTACTATTTTTTTTTAGTACCTTAATGATCTCCCTACTATGCTGTTTTAAATGTGCATACCTGTTGTGACTAAGTCCGTTGCTTCAACAGACTAAACAATATTATTAGGCCTGTTTATTTCAAATGTTTCCTTTTTTCTGTGTTGGCTTTTAATAATCAACATCTTGAAGTGTGTACTATGCCTTTTTACATAAAATCCCATCTCCATTTGGCTCGTAAACCCATGGCATCAAGGAACAGTATTCTGGTTCAAACACTGGATTAGCTTTCCTTGGCATACAGATTTAGTTGTCATCCTGTTCATTACTGTGAACCTGAATAAATCCCACGTGCTTATGACTCTAATAAGCAATATATTTTACAATACTTGATCTGGATTGATAATGGTTTTCCCTAGACTTTTGTTTCTCTGTCTATAATGGCAGTAACTTGTGTCACACTATATATAGACTGGTATTTACCAATATTCCATAAATACTTGACAGAAATTTTAAAATCCTGAACAAAAACAAATCAAAAGTGTAGCTGGAGGAAAGTAAAGTATTTCTGAAATTCTGAGAAACATTTCAGATAAAATTGAAGTTAGAGAAGTTCTTATTGGCTTCTCTTATTGGCTGCTTGTTCTTATTGGCTTCTTCTTCTTGTCATCAATTTTCCTAAGACATTCTTATGCTCTGATTTAGCAACTTCACGCATGTAAGTAGTTCTCCTGAACAGAGATGTTCTGGATGCAAGTTTAACAAACTTTTCTAATTCAGGACCTCAGAATGGGATCGACTGACTGTTCGTATGCTACTCTTTTTTCCCCAAACATGAAGTTGGGCTGAATTTAAACAAACAAATCTTTTACACTGCCATTTATAATGGAGAAATTCCATCAGCAGAAAATACTAATAAATATTAATGATTTCATGAATTAATTGTTTATAGTAATAAAATAATCCACAATACATTTAATGTATATATGTTGGAAAATATTAATAATTCCAAGGGTTAAGCAAAACAAGATATCAACACCAGATCTTACATACAGAGTCTGATTTTCATGTAGATTGGACTATTAAGTAATTACAGTAATGAGATGTATTTACTGAACAGTAATATTGTATAAGTAATTTTTTAAAATGCAACACAGAAATCTGAAATATATATATATAACAGAAGGAGGAGGAATAGAAGAAGAAAAAAATAAGTGTGCAAGGACTAATAATTTAATTACCAATGTATTCTAAGAAATCTCTCTAAACTGTGCCAAGCTTGTTGAAGCAGTTAAACATGCAAAACATGTCTCTCTGAATAGGTGCCAGTTGTGCCATCTCACTAAAGCAGATTTCAACCATTGGAGATGTCCTACTTGTCCAACGGAGTAATATAATCCTGAGAGTCATTAGTAAAGGCCTGTTATAGAAGTGCAATCTGGCATGTTTCTATTTGACCTCCTTGGGTACAGACCCAAGAATACACATACTTGCCAAAGGTATTGGAGCTGTGTTTAAAACCATATTAACTCAGGTTATAATGTCTTTCTGAAAATAATTGATAATAGGGTGTGACAAAAACATATGGTTGAGTGTTGCCTATGATGCAGTGCGTCTCCAACACATATCTATTGGCAGTATATTTATTTTTTTAAGTTTAGAAGGAGCCCAGTGAAGATGAAAAATGATCTTTTGTTATATCAGTGCAGTCTGAAAACAACTGTAGATGGTAAAATATTCTAAGTTGCTGATTTCTACTAGGATTCTGTCATCTGAATACCTAGGTCTTCATTCCACTAAAGTCTTAAATAGTCCAAACCAAGTCTGTTATGTGACATTAGATATTCATAAAGTCATGGCACAGAATGGGGAAGAAAATCAAATTTCAAAGCAAAATTATGTGTATCCAGTGCATTTGCTACACCTAAAGCTTCAGGTCCACACTGATTTTTTTCAATACTTGATACATCCACGCACATTGCCATTCAGCTGTTTTTTGGAAGGTTAAAGTCATCACATATCTCAGAGAAGGATTTAAAATGATTTCCCACTAGAAGCTGTTCTACATGTACAATACCCTTATACGTCCAGTTTCTCCATTTCAGTTTGTGGGACCCATATTTCAAAAAGGGATTGTATCAAATAGGAGGCCTTAACTGAAGTCTTATGCCTAATTACACTATAAGTTCGTTCATTTTTTTAAAACTTGTCAGGCTGCAAAAATTGTAAAGGTTAGAGAGTTAAGAAGGCAAGTGGGCGTGTCTACATATGCATTTACTCCAGCCCAGATTTACTGTGCAGTAAACTACTGTATAGTAAGGGTTTTTGGGTAGGTGTCTACACATGTGAAGATTAGGGAGCCAATTTGCTGTCAGGTCCCTGCAGCCCTGAAGTGTGCCCCTGTGGCCACCGGGGAGAGCTCCAGGCTTTGGTTGCAGATGCCAGCTTCTGGCAGCCCTCTTTAAAAGCCAGCCCCATGCTCTGGGCAGCCTTTGGTCAGAAGCAGCATGGCAAACACAGAGGCAGCGCATGGTAGCTTTGTCCATGCCCATTCTGCCCCGTCACGCTATGGCTACCTTGGCCCATGGCCGTTTCACCCTGCCCAGGTGCGATTAGCATCCCGGGATCCTTCTGGTCACCATGACTGCCCTGCTGACCATCACCCTGCCCAGCTCCCCCACAACTAGCGACCACCTATCCGCCCACAGCTCACCATTCCATGGCTGCCACCTCTGCGCAGCTGCTGCTGCCAGGGATGCCAACAAGGGGTTCCATGATGCTACCACCAGGGCTGCCGTCACCTTCCTGGGCCTCCAGCCCCGCCGCTACTGGGCCTGCTGTGCCAGCCAGCACTGATGGCAGCAGACCTGGGATGATAAGCAGTGACTGGACACCTTCCAATTGACCCAGGATACCTTCTGGGATCTGCTCTAGCAGCTCCGGCCCCACCTGGAGCACCAGAGCACTGGCATGAGCCCAACCCTCCCCACCAAAACCACAGCCCTCGCGCTGCTGAAGCTGTCCACACCAACCAGCCTCCGGTATGTGGGACAGATGGTTTGGTGTGGCAAGGCTCTTGCTGTGAAGGCTGTTCTGGAGGTGTGTGGGCCCTCTAGAACATGCTGGGGCACACCATGTTCCATTTCCATGACCCCCTGGCAGTGCTGACAGGGTTCCATGCACTTGGGTTCCCCCAGTGCATTGAGGCCCTGGATAGAACCCATGTTGTGGTCACCTGCCTGCCCCATGGAGACTGCCCCTATTACAGCTTCAGGGGATTTCAGTCCATGGTCAGGCAAATTGTTGTGGACCACCAGGGCATGTTCACCCATGTGAATATCAGCTAGGCAGGCAATGCACACAATACCCACGTCTTTTAGTACTCTGGCCTGGTGGGACTGGTGGAGAGTGGGTGGATCACTTTGCACTGGGGTGCCAGACCTGCAACTGGGCGCCATCATAGTTGTGCCCTTGCTCATCGGGGACCCTACCTATCTGCTCCTGCCCTAGCTTATGTGGCCATACACTGGCCACCTGGACCCCCACCAGTCCCACTTTCATTGCTGCCAGAGCCAGACCCATGCCCTGGTTGAGTGCGCCATTGGCCACCTCAAGGGCCACTGGCCACACCCTCGTTGCCCACCTCAAGGTTGCCAAGGAGAACCTCCCCTGGTTCTTCATCATCATCAGCCTGTGCGCTGCCTAATATCTATGAGGCCTGAGACGAGCTCTTCCGTGAGGCCTAGGTGGAGGTGGTGTAATGGGCAGAGGTGGCCTGGCAGTGGAGTACCACCTGCGGTG
Source organism: Gavialis gangeticus (assembly GCF_001723915.1). Taxonomy (NCBI): domain Eukaryota; kingdom Metazoa; phylum Chordata; order Crocodylia; family Gavialidae; genus Gavialis; species Gavialis gangeticus. The sequence continues at coordinate 182,486,923 of NW_017729024.1, read as the reverse complement.
GCAGAGTCACGTCCCCCCCGCAGAGGCACCAGGAGCACCATGCACCTACCAGTGGGGGCCAGGGCACTGAGTGTAGGAGGCTGTAGCTGACTGCCTACTCCAGCACTCCCTGCTCTGACCCCCCATCCCCCTGCCCACCCCCAGCTCCACTTTCATCGCAGACACATGTCCAAACTCTTTCTATTCCCCTCTCATCATACCCCCCCACTCCTCCCCCCTCAGTACACAGAGGCCCCTTCCCACCCACCAACAATAAAAACCCTTTCCCAGTGTGAAGACTATTTATAAACTGCTTTTTTTTTTGGTGTCCTGGAATTGGGGGGCTGTGGGGTGGGGGCACCTAGGGGCAGAGGCTGGGGGCAGGTAGCCAGCCACCCCAGCCTTGGGCTGTTCCCCGGTGGGTGTGGACACTGCAAGGCAACAGCCCTGGACTTCAGGAGGCTGGATTTCATTGAGCTAAGGAGACTAGTTGGGGAGGCACTGAGATCCTGGAGGGGTAGGGAGTTGGGAGTCCAAGAAGAGTGGTCGTTCCTGAAGGAGACGATCCTCCAAGCCCAAAGGGTGGCAATCGCAACATGGATCAAAGGGGGCAAGAGTGCTCAAAAGCCCCCATGACTTACCAAAAGCATCCAGGAACATCTCAAAGCTAAGAAGGAGGCATACACCCAATGGAAGGGAGGAGCCATCACCAGGGTGGACTATACCTCCGTTGCTCAGGATTGTAGAGGGCCTGTTAGGAAGGCCAAGGCGGAGATGGAACTGGGACTAGCAACCCAGATCAAGGATAACAAGTAATCCTTTTTTAAATACATAGGGGGTAAAAAGAAGGTTCTGGGTAACATGGGTCCTCTGCAGGACACGCTTGGAAATCTGGTAGTCTCGCCAGATAACATAGCTGACCTATTTAACAATTTATTTTCCTTCACTTTTATGAGCAGGGACCAGGTCACCCCCCCCCCTCCCCCCACTGGGATCCCTGATAGT
>NW_017729024.1:182480256-182480939 GCF_001723915.1 Gavialis gangeticus | reverse complement strand
CCCAGGGGAGGCACAGCCAGGCCCAGGGTTAGAGAGGACCTAGTCAGGGAACATCTGGTGGGACTGGACGTGTTCAAATCAGCAGGTCCTGATGATCTCCACCCCAGAGTGCTGAGGGAATTAGCAGAGGTCATTGCAGGACCCCTGGCACATCTTTACGAGCACTCATGGTGCTCTGGCGAGGTGCCAGAGGACTGGAAAAGGGCCAATGTGGTCCCCATTTTCAAAAAAGGGAGGAAGGAGGATCCAGGAAATTATAGGCCTGTTAGTCTTACCTCAGTCCTGGGGAAGTGCCTATTGCTGATATGTTTAATTAGTTTATATAAATTCTCTTAAGTGCTAGACCATCAAGTTGCATGTATAGCTACCCTGTGTAGATTCATTCACCATATTTCCTTGCATACAACATGCCTGGAATATAATACATGCCTTGTTTTTGAAAGGCAGAATAAAGAAAAAAGATTTTTCCAGAGTTATGGCCACATACAGCAGGGACAAAGATTAATATTCAGCTGACTCATTCTCCCTTTCCTGCTTAACTAAAGCTGAAACCCTAGTTTCTGCTGAAGATTCCTCTCCATAGCTGAATCTTTGCCTTTGAAAAGAACTAAAGAGTCTCCAGGGCTTTGATATATGAGGAGAGAGTCCAGGAGCAGCTGGCAGACAGCAGCATTATCCTAAGA
>NW_017729024.1:182466713-182475256 GCF_001723915.1 Gavialis gangeticus | reverse complement strand
AAAGAGTCTCCAGGGCTTTGATATATGAGGAGAGAGTCCAGGAGCAGCTGGCAGACAGCAGCATTATCCTAAGAAATGTTAGCTTGATTAGTGGAACATCAAGACCATTAAAAAGGAAAGACAATAAATACCTGTGGAGTGAAGAACAATGAACCGTTAAGTCAACTGACTCCCTCAGCTGCCTGGATTAGTAATTCCACAGCTGCTGCACTGTAGGGCAGAAATCAAAGAGGAGTGTTTCTATCCTGAGCAGATAATCAGCTTCCCCACTTAATACACACACTGATTGAAGAGCTGATTTTGGGGGGAAAAGTTCATGTTGTGTATAAGAAAATACATTCCCTATTTCTCTTACCTTTTTCCTCCTGATTTTTGTCATCCAGTTGTTACACCTTGTCTTAAAATAATGTGTCTGACGGTGTAAAGTGCCTAGTACTGTGAGTTCCTGATTCCAGATGGGTAATAGAGCCTTTCAACTTGATTACAGTACAGATGATAAATAATAACTGCTATAGGGGTGTGTGAGATTTAATGACAATACACAATGGTAGGAGCATGATTGTTGGGATGTGTGACTTGTTGGAATCTAAGAAACTTATAATGTGGTTATAATCATCTTCAGCTTGTACAAAATAGTTCAGTGTTTAGTAAATAACATGGCTGTAACACTATTTGGATGTGAATTACAGCAGTGTACATTTTTACTGCTATTGCCAGCAGCTGTCAGTAAGTTTATGTATGTGAAACATTTTCTGAGAAATAGCGCATTTCATTTGTTTGTACATAATTTTGACTACAAAAAATGAGGGTGCCTTTTTATTCCATAATATTATGGATATAAATGGAAGCAGTGCCACCAAATCTGCTTTTGCTGTGGCTTAATATAACTCCTGCCAAGAACACAGTAAAGTTACTGCACATCACAAGAAATGTATACTGTCCTTTTCCACTCTGTGAGGTAGCTGGTTATAAAGACCCACATCGGCTATTCTCCTATACCCCTGCAGCCTGTAGACTCCTGGTTAGGTGGGAAGGAGTTATGAACAGGGACTACAAGCACTTATTCCAGCAGAGACAGAGTAAAGTTACATAATGAATCCCAAATTCACCATATTTACCTGAATCCAAGATAACTTTTATTAGGTACATGGATAATTATAACAAATTTACACATTTTCCATATATAGAATCTCATATTGGGGTGCTTGTCTTTAATGCTTCCCCCCACAGCTACAGTGGGAAAGCAGTGGCAAAGGGACAGGCAGTAGTGAGAGCAAGCAGCGGGGAGAGGCAAGAGGCCTACTCCCCATCTCTTGACCCTATCCCTCAACCATGTGTCATTTCTGCTCCCCCGCACCTGCCCCTTTACCCCCGGTGCTTGCACATTCTGGTGCCCTGCACCATCAGCCACCTCTCCTGGTGCCTGTCCCCATGCCTATGCTACACTCCACCCCCTGGCACTTGCACTCCCTCGTGCCTGCCCATCTTCTCTGCCTGCTCCCTCTGCAAGTCTCAACCTTCTGCCTGTCCCCCTGGCCCCGGCCCTGGCCCTGGCCCAGCCATGCAGCAGCATTGGCAGCACTAGCAGCTCCAGCCCAGGTACACCAGAAGTATAGAAAAACATACAGGAAATGTTTTTATTTAAGTGTGTATATTTTTAAGAAATTAATATGTATAACTTACATCCCTCTCTCAAAATGGTCAGAGGCTTGTTCAGTAAGTATCAGAGTAACAGAGAAGCATGTTGGTTTTCAGAAGAAAATTTGAGAAGAATAGATGTTTGTGAAAGAAACTAAATGTGCAGAGGAAGGCCATAATAGTCAAGAGCTTGAATAGAAACCGATTATATTTTTATTTAAAAAAAACACTTACAAAGTTGAAAATGAAATATCTCTTCTCCACAGAGGATTTTTTAAAGTAAGTTGCTGTTCTATAGAGTGATTGATTCTTCTTTTCAAGTAAAAGGGCTGACTCAGCTCTCTTTATCTAAACATGCACTTAAAATCCAGTAGAATGCTGTATGCTTTGGTACGGTATTGTACATTGTTCTCGTCTTTAAAAAATCTTCTCACCAAAATGTGGATTGTGGATTGCAAAGTTGTACATTACACCCATGTGGCAGTGCAGTAGGAATTAAAGGGCATAAAAAGTTCATATTTCTCAGATTTTTTTTAATCATCAGATGCCACTTGTTTATCTCCATGTATATTTTTTCTGCAAGAATAAATATAAATCTCAAGTTTATTGATTGTGTAGAGCAGCCTTACAGAACTCCACTTAATGCTCACCTGGAACAAATAGTTTTTTAAACACAGGTGATCAAACTTTGACATGGCTAATATAAAATGCTTTTAGTTAAGTTCTCCCTTACCTTATTCGCATCATCCAGCCTTCGTACCTTATTTCATATTTATGTCTTGTAGACATTTAGAACATTACTTTGCCCATTACGTGATTAGTGACCGTGCCAGAATATGGGTCCTTGCCTCTGTGAGGCTCTTGCTTCCTACTCTTTACAAATCGCTGTGTCGTTGTTTCCAAATATCCTTTTTTTTCCCATTGATAAGGAGTCAGAATTGCCTTAGTGCCAGCTCAGACTGATGGGTCTGAAAACCCCAAAGTTAAACTGATTGACAGAGCTAGTGTTAGGGAAAGGGAGTAAGAGGCTTTTGGTACCCAGACTGGAAATGTTCCCAGCCAGTGAAATATTTTCCTACTCTTCTTTCCCTCTCCTCCCCACATACCTCATGGAGTGTACAGTTCTATATTGACAAGACAAAAGGTAAAAGTTAAGGTATGGAATAACAAATGTAACAGCTCGTTATGCTCTCGTGTTATGTTGTTGGCAGTGCATGTTGTGTTTGGAGTAGGAAAATAATTTCCCTTCCTTGACTAATCTTGATATTTTTTTCTCTATTTCAGCTGTACAGTGGACTTGAGCAGGGGTATTAATATTGTGCAATGGGAAGCAGTGGTATTAAGGGAAACTATTATGAGAAGCTAGGGCTTCAAAAACTGTGTTAGTATTAGTGGTAGTGTTGTAGTGATGTTGTAGCCTTGATGGTCCAGAAAATATGTGAGAAGCTTCTGAATACACAGCACACTTTATTGAGTATTTGTCCCAGTGTGAAGAAGGGTGCCTTGTACCCAAAACCATGTGTAAAGCTCTCCCAACTATGTGATTGGTCCGATAAAAGATATCACCCACAAAAATCTTTATCTCTTGCATATCACTGTATTGGCCCAAATCTAAGACAACCCTGAATTTAATATGACCCCCCAGTAAATAAATTTGACAGCGGGGGAGAAGCAGTTTGACTCTGCAGAACGATCCCCCCACTTTCTTCCCTTTGTGTCTGCCCTCCTGCCACCTCACGCCTCTGCCCCCTTCCCGTCTTCTTCCTGTGCCATTTCTTCCCTGCCCCCCCATTCTTGCCTGCCACCCTACAGCCTCCACCCCTGCCTCCCCTCCCCACCATCTCCACATCCCTTCCTTACCCTTGCTGTGCTCTAGAAAACTTCATCCCTTCTATACCCTGGGGCATGGAGCATGGGCACAGTTATTTCAGGGCTGGGCTGGGCTGGGCTGGAGCCGTGCTCCATGTCTCAGGCTGCAGCAAGGATGGAGCCTGCCAGCACAGAGCAAGGGGAAGGGGAAGAGATGGGTTGGGGGGTGAAGGTTCAGGGCGTGAGGTAGGGTGTGCAGACATGGCAAGGGACAGGCAGCAGCTATAGCTTCAGCCGCTACCCAGGGTTGGGGCCAGAGCCTGAGCTGGAGCTACAGCAGCTGCCTGCCAGGCAAGAGGCTCTTTTTAGCTGTGTAAAAATGGGGGGTGGGGGGAACTCATCTTGTAAATGAGTAAATAGAATATTATTTGTGTTGTTGGTCTCAGTCTAGTGACCCAAAGTGGGTAATGGTAGAGGACTATGACTGATGTCATTAATATCTGTTTTTCTGTGGATTATAGCTCCTCACTTAGGGAAGGACATGATGGGAGACGCTTGCTTTTGGAGCGCCAGATACCTGGAAAATTTCAATGATGGCTGTTGCTGCATATAGATATTCATTCAATCGAAAGAAAAACATTCCTCTGGCCCCATGGCTGGGGAGCTTCGCAGATGGGCTCCCCGTCAGAGGGCAGTAGAGGGTTGCTTCTTGGGCCACCCCCACCCTTTAAGGGAGGCCATTGACAGCCGGCCTTCTCCCCTGCCTAGAAAATGGAAGTTGGCAGCTGCTAAAAAACAATTTGACCCTTGTTTTTGCTAGGTTATTTTTCTCCCAGAACAGCTATTTTTGCTGTGGGAGAAAGAGCCTGAACACCTGTACACTTTTTGTTTCTATTGGTAAAAACTGAACATCTGTAGTTGGCCCAGGTTTGTAGACAGTTAGAGCCTTGTGTGACACGTATTCAAGGCTCCTAGGACTTTGGATGCCAGGAAATTGTTTTATTTTTCAAATAGACTAATTAATAGGAATGCAGCCATGTGCATTTATATTTATAGTGGCTTTATGTATAGCTTTCTTGCAGCTGACACAAAACAATGGGTAATTGTGCAAATGGTGAATGGCAAATAAGGTTCAGGTTTATCTTCTCTGTCCTGGATTAAAGACTGTGCAATGGGGTTAGCCCTGAAGATCTGGCTCTAAGTTTATTTCCTTACCCTTTCAAACCCAAATACACAACTGTACTCCAGACTCTCCATTCCCATTATCCCATTGTCCTTCATCAAACCTAGCAATTTCCTTTTTCTTTTTCAGCATATTTTTTGCTGTTTTTCTCAGACTGCCATCTAGCCCCACTAAAATGAGTGCATGCTTCTTGTATTTGTCCAGCTTGTATAGCACTCAGAGATCCTTTAAGAAGAAAGGTGATATATCAATATAAAATACTGTTGGTGTTGTTTAACCCATAAGTATGGTCAACACCATATTTTTACAAAATTATTTTAGCAGTTTCCTATAGAATTTGCTAGAGTGTGATTTAACTATTGGGAATATAATAGTGTGGACACTTTTACTTTTCAGAGATTTGACCTGTGTTTTATCAGAAGGGTCTGAAAGTCCAAAGGAATTATATTTGGAATAAGAATCTGACATTGTATTTCATGTTAAAGGAGTAATAATTTTTTCAGCTTTGAAAGCGACTCTGTTTTAAATTATGTAGTGCATGAACATCAGATCAAAGTATCATCATGTGATATTAAGTAGTATCACATACTTCTCACTTCCTCTTTGGCGGGAGGAATGTTATTGCCCTTAATACCATTTGTGATTCATTTTCTCTAATGTGAGGAAGCTGTCATTAGTTGGCAGTTATTTTTTCTTCACATTTTATCATCCTTTCTTTCCATTCTGCAGTTAAAAAGACAAAATTTGAAATTGTTCAGTGCAGATGCAGACATGCTCCTACTTAACCATTCTATGTTCTGAAGCTGTCAGTCTTCATTATTTTATTGTAACAATAAAATCACTAAGTATATTCAAATATTTTGAAATGATAGAGCAGGCTAACACCTTGACAAAAATCTTTCATGTTCTGAGATAAGATCTGAACTAGACATCTGCTACGTTGATGTATTTATTCAGAGTCTGATTGTTCTTACTTAGGAAATGCAGTGTATGCTGGAGACTAGGAATGAATGATTTCTTAAATTAATCTGTATACAAGCACTAATATTAATTACCCAAATGTATGGTAAATTAACTTTAGCAAGCAGGTCAGATCTCACCTGTTACTTATTGCAATGTTCCATTCAGGTTCTACATGGTCAGCTATTATGAGCGGAGTCACAGAATAGCAGTGGGAGCTCGCCATGGTTCAGTAGCCCTCTACGACATCCGGACTGGAAAATGTCAGGTAAATAAATCATTGTGACTTCCTCCCCATAAAATGTGGAAGTTATTGAAAGGAAAGAGAGACTAGCACAGCACCAGTTGACACGCTGAGCTGCTGGAACATTATGGATAATGCTAAGGGGATCAATAGTTTAATGAAGGACTCAAAGTATATAGAGCCCTACTGTCTTCATTCACTGGAACTGAATTGCTGCCATAGATGGGTTAATAACAGAAACTCAAAGTTTTGTGATACTTCTCACAGAACTGTTGTCAAAGAAATCTCTTGTTTAATCCTGATTTTTATGTTGTTCTAGTTACCAGCATAATGTATGGGTTATTTTTCTACAGTGTCCCTCCGTAAAACCGTACTATGCCTATGTTTCAGGTATATTACATTTTCTAATATTAAATAAAATGTGACATTAACCCACAATAATGTTATGTAGTCAAACAAGTTCTGATTTGGGATGATGTTTATATTTCCATGTTTTGTTTTGTTTTTTATTTCAGCCACATTCAAAATCTGTGTCAATATAGTTTATATTTTGATATATTTTTCAGAAAAATGGAATTGCTAATATTCACTCTTATTTGTAATATAAAAGTCCCAGTAGAATTCCAAAACTTTAAGCTTAACTATAAATGGAGAACTACATACTGTATATATTGCATCTGTTTTGTGGTTATTTGCTTTCTCTAATTTTTGCATGAATGTAATGATGCTTATGATTGCCTGGCCTTTATGGCCTCTCTTTTTTCCTAGAACAGGTACAGCAATACCTGTGATATTTTACATTTACAGTGGTACTTTACATTTCCCCAAGCTAGCTCAGGAGCAACTCTGACCTGAAGGAACAGTTCCTTCTCTCTTCTCAGCTTTGGCTTTTCCAGCTGATATTGCTTTTGTGGTTTTCAGCTGTGGTAGTTTTATAAGACGTTTAGAGATCACCAAATTTCTTTTACAAATAGCCACGTGGTGCAGGGAGGGATCTGACTTAGGGTGTACCTCTGCAAGTGGGGGAAACCCAGGCAGGCATTTCCAGGGCTTTAGGAGCCCCATCCTGCATGCCCGGGCTATGAGAATGCCTGAGGCATTCAGGACCATGCCCCTGAAGCCCTGGGTGATGAGCATGGGCAGCTCCAGGCTACCTGCGCTCTCCCTTCTTAAAGGACATGGACATCTGCCAGAAAATAGCAGAACAAATCCATACCACCTATGTTGTATCCACAAACGTGAGCCATTTATGGTGTGACAAAGGACGTGGATGTTTGTTCACTTGGTCTTTTGTACCACCATAAAAATATTTGTGGCGGTACAAAGGTGACATCTTTTTACATCCTTCTTGACCTTTTTTGCCAAAGTTCTGTGTATGTTGGTATCCCTTTCCTTCCAGCCACCAGAGTCACTGTACACCTGTGTATTGAGAATCATTCTCTGTGTCCATTCAGAAACACTACCGTGACACCTTTGCTGTGTACTTAATCTCAACAAATGAGTGTACAAATACTAGATAGCCCCCAAACCTTGGAATCTCATTCCTGTGACTAGTCTTTATGTATTTTGTGCCTTTTACACTTCACTATATCTGTATGTCCTTATGGAATAAGGAGAATGACAATTCAACCTATTCTTTCATTTAGCCGCTAGACTTTGAATCCTTATGTTTTTAATTTTAAATTTATTTCCTAAAATGTCTCCTGGGTAAACGCACACATTGTCAAGACCTAGCGCTCTCATTCCAGGCAGTATATCTGAACAGTAAGTTCCAAAATGTGTCATATAACATTTTATACAGTCTGCCAGTCCTAAATGGTTAAAGGCCAGAGGTGCTGATAGACAGGATGGCTAAGTGCTTACAGCTACATGTATGTGTGGTTGAATCTGCAATGAAAATCTTCCCTCTGGCTTGGTTTGCCCTTGGTTTAGCAGACATGCTAAATAATCTTATCTTGCTGCTTTTTTCACCTAGTCCTTTTAAAATGCATTCTGAATAATAACCACTGGCTATATTGAAAGAGATTGTCTCTGGCTAATGTTTGCAAGTCATTTATCCATAAATGCCCTCTTGTTATTGCTAGTTGACATTTTATTATATTAAATTACTGGAACTAAATCCAAATTTGTTTCAATGACTTGTTTGAATAATGGTATAGGTTAATTTAATCCTCTATTGGAATGTTTAGGGCACTGTTTTCTTTACTGTCCTTAAGACTGTAGACAATCATGTGAAGTGGCAGATAAATTCCAGTTGTCTGAAAGAGACCTCCAAAGTGATTAAGGTTATATACCATTTTAAAATCATTTTGATAATACTGTAAGAGAATTTCATGAATCACAAATATAATCTTGATGGGGAGACACGGAATAGCCATCTGTCAGTTCCAGACTTCTTATTTAGATTCTGATCCTTCTGAATTACTTCTCGCCCACATTTGCAGCTAGAAAGCTGCTCAGTAATTATAGAAACCAAACTAGTGCTAGCTGGAAAACAAGAATTTAGTTGGATGAAAAAGTTTTTGAGGTTTTGATTTTTCTTTGATTCTTCACTGGAACAAAACCTTTTGAAACATTTCTCAAACAGGACAGACAGACAGACATCTTCCTACCTACAAGAATCCTACCAGGACATCCAATTTGTTACATAAGGCTGCTTTGATTTCCCCCCCCACTGACCAGTGCTTGGCAACGAACAAGGAGCCCCCA
>NW_017729024.1:182459675-182461713 GCF_001723915.1 Gavialis gangeticus | reverse complement strand
TCCCCCCCCCCCCCGCTAGAAAGTCCATCCTGGATATAAGAAATCTTTCTCATGAAGGTCTTTTTGAAACAGATCAATTTCTCTAGAACGTTTTGGTTTTGTTGAATCTGCCTTTTTCCACTGGAAAAAATGTTAAAAACAAATTGCCAAAAAATTTCTTGATCAATTCTAATCCAGTCTTTTAATTTCCTACTAGTGATAATGTTACTACAAATAACCTAAGAGCCTAGCTTACGGGGTAGAAAAAGGGGACAAAGTGGATGCAGGACAACAGTTGGAGAGGGGCAGCCTCTAAGAAATGCAGGAAATTAGATGTATAGGGCGCGTCCAGACGTGTGTGCACGTTTGGTTCCCCAGGGACAAGTAGTGGTGGTACACCAATGCCACGTGCGCTTTGGCGCGTGGCAAGTTGCCCCGGGTGGGGTAGAGGAGGCTGGGGCCAGCACTGAGCTGGCCGCAGCAGCCTTACCTGAGATCCTGGAGACCTCCTGAGGCTGCAGCCGTGGCAATTCTGCCACAGAGAGCCTGGCTGGCAGCAGAGCATGGCTCTGGGCAGCCTGGCTCAGCTTTCCAGCAGTGCATGCTGGCCAAGTGTGCATTGCTCCGGGTTTTTTTCTGTTTGTTTTGGTTTTTGTTGTGGGTTTTTTGGACCCCTGGATATCCAGGGGTCCAAAAAACCCAGGGCAGCACAGAGAACACTAGACCATACAGTATGTGGTGCTGCAAACTTGTTTGCAACACCACATACCGCACTCATCTAGACATGCCCTTAGAGGTTGTCCAAGCTGTGGTGGCAAATGTATATCAATGAATATGGGTCAAGGACTCCCCATCCACCCCTCTTAGCAAGCATGCTCCAAACCCAGATGTTTTCTGGTGAGGACACTGCAGATGGTAAATCAGGGACAAAGGAGATTTATTTTATAAATAAACCTTCCAAGTTTCTCTTTGATTTTACTAATTTAATATATTTTAGTAATGTACAAGGTATTTTGGTTCTGAAATAGGTTGTTCTGAAATATACTCATATTCAGAACCTATGATGCCAGATTCAGAAAATGAGGAAGGACAGAAAAGTCTTCCTAGGAAGGCAAATAGAAGAGCTGCCTTATAATAAATTTATATTATTCTAGATTAAGGGATCTGTTAGTTACATACCGACAAAAAAGGCTCTCGTTGCTTTCTATTTTACTGAATTAAGAAGTATAGATAAGTCTTTGAGCAATACTGAATATTTAGGCAAGGGACAGGCTTTACATTTACGAGTTCTCCTGTCATAAGAGAGCGGACAGCTGTTTAGAGGGGTTCTTGTAGAAGAGAATGGGCTCTTCCACAAGAAATTTGGATCAATTCCTATGAGCAAGATCTCCCTCCTCCCCATCTAATTAAAATGGTTCCCAGCCCCTCAGGCTTTTAAATGCTACATTTGCTACCTAGCTGGAGGTACAAGTTCATAGCACATGCAGTGATTTAAAAGCCAGGGAGCTGGAAATCAGGGTCAGGGAAGTTCTCCCCAGCTCTGCTTCTCCACATCTCTGGCTTTAAATCACCCCATGTGCAGCCCAAATAGCTGAGATTTAAAAGCCAGGGTGGGGTGGGGGGTTGGTTATTGACAGCGTATTCTGTCCCAGGCAGGGGAGGGGACAGGCTGTCAATTGATGGAGTTCTCTAGGGCAGAGGTGGCCCAAGGCTGAAGGGCTTGCCTGTGTAGCTCTCCAGCCAGGAAACTGGAACACATATATACTCTAGCTCCTGGGCTATTTTTCTAGCAGTAAGAATTTCAGCAGTAATTTCTCTGAAATTCTTACCAGTAGAAATAAACACTTATCCTTGGCCCTAATTGAGACATACTCAGACTTCAAGAATTAAACTCACAGAAAAGTTTGAGAAGCAATTTTAACAGCAGAAGGCCAAAGGTACATCTTAGTTCTCACAACTTATCTGGGAATTGTAATGGTTGTGGCAACATTTGACTATTTTGTCAGATACTTCTCAGTACTCATAGTTTAGTTTCATAGTTTCATAGTTTCTAGGGTCG